>NC_066626.1:82785695-83013195 GCF_025201925.1 Gopherus flavomarginatus
ACTGTGAATCTGTCCATAATCAATTGTGTATCTTCTAGAGTATGTGCCTCTAGAGCACAGTAATTGGCTTACAGCAGGTTATGAACAATTGCTCTGAAGATCTTCGTGGAAGATAGCAACCTGTTCAGATTCAGTAATTTTCCAGAGGATTGGAAATGTATCCTGATACCAGCATTCAGGTCTCCTGTAGCATCATCAAGCATAGCTACTTAGAAGAGATTAAACAAGAGTGGGCCAATTATGCAACCCTGCGTAATACCTTTAGTAATAGTAAATGGGTCACACAGAACACCATCTATGTAGACTCATCCAAGCATTCCATCATGAAATTGCCTCAGAATGTTGGTGAATATTTCTGGACAACCAAACATATGTTGTCATTGTCAAAGCCCAGGTTTACTGACAGTGTCAATAAAGCTAGGTCAGTAAAGACAGTGTAAATGTCATGTTGCTGTTCTCTGCATTTCTCCTGCGTCTAATGGGCTACAAATACACCTCTACCTCGATATAACGCTGTCCTTGGGAGCCAAAAAATCGTGCCACGTTATAGGTGAAACTGTGTTATATTGAACTTGCTTTGATCCACTGGAGTGCACAGCCCCCGCCCCCGGAGCACTGCTGTACCATGTTATATCCAAATTCGTGTTATATCGGGTGGCGTTATATCGAGGTAGTGGTGTATCATGTTGTGATGTTCCAGTCTGGTGTTATCTGGACCAGTGATCTGCTAGGTCCCTCCAATCCTTGACTCTGGGAGGCAGCCTGACCCTGCTCTGCTGTGAGAACCCCCACTCTTGGGCTGTTCACGCACAGCCTCTGGCATGTAAGATGCTCCTTGGATTGTGCCCCCGAATGACACTAGCTAATATCTCTGTCCCCAGTCACACCCCTAGGAACCTCCGTCTTGCAGTGTCCAGTTATGCCTGCTGGACACTGCAAGCTTATATGAGTTCATCAGTTTAACAAAGAAATTGATATGTACCAGATGTCTTATCCCAAAGAGGGTCTCTGATACGCTTCAAACCTAACACACTGCTTCAGGTAGAATAAACAAACAGATTTATTCACTTAAAATGTATCTTTATAGTTATTATAAGTCAAAGCACAAGAAGTCAGGTTTTGTCACATGAAATAAAAGCAAAACGCATTCTAAGCTGATCTTAACACTTTCAGCGCCCTTACAAAGTTACATGCTTCTCACCACAGGCTGGCTGGTAGCCCTTCAGCCAGGCTCTCCCCTTTGATCAGCGCTTCAGGCGCTTAGAGAGGAAAAGCATGGCAAAGTCTCTCCCTTTTATATGTTCTTTCTCCTCTCTTGGCTTTGCCCCCCCACTTCAGAGTCAGGTAAGCATTACCACATTGCAGTCCCAAACTGGCCAAAGGAAGGTGGGGGGGGTGACTCCCTCAAGAGTCTAACAGACAGATCCTTTTGTTGCTGCTTAGGCCAGCATCCTTTGTTCCTGTGAGGCAGGGCTTGGTTTGTCCCATACTGCCCTGATGAGGTGTGAACTGCCTCTCTGCTCTTGGAGCATTTTTGCCTGGGCTTATTTTAAGCCATGAAGATGCATTTTCAGCCTCATAACTATATATATGAATTATAACATTACTATAACAGTACTGTAACAACAATGCTCAGTGCATCATGAGCCTTCTGAAGACACTCGACTTGACACGCTTTGCATTGGATACCACACAGTCATAAGGATGGACATGGGGACGAAGGGTGTTCCCCTGAGGTACAGAGCGTCACACATGTCTGCTGCTCCATGTGTTGGCCTACAACCATATTGCAACTCTGATAGCAGACGATTAGCTATGTTGCGTAGCAGACAAACAAAGAGCACCCTAGTCAGAACTTTTCCAGCGATAGAGCGTAATGGGATACCTCGATAGTTACCACAATCAGACTTTTCACCTTTCCTCTTTTATATAGTGATGTCTTTGAAGTCTTGTGGTATGTCTTAAGTCCTCCAATAGTAAGTGCAGTTGCCTTGGCAGGATCTCACCTCCATACTTGAATATTTTCCAGAAATGCCGTCAGATGTGGGGGACTTGCAGTTTTTCACACTGATTGCAGTGCTGACTTTGCCAAAGAACAGGATTATGTCCATGTTGGCTGACGCACTACTCTTCTTAATGCCTCATCTGTGATGTTGGATGGTGCAGTCAAAGATCACTGAAGTGCTGTCACCGTTTCCGAAGGATTTCTCCTGTGTCAGTGATCAGCGTTAGGCTGTTCGCATTCTTCAGAGTCACAGTAGTGGTATGTGTGGGACCATATGTCTTTTATATACATCTAGGAGAGAGCATCAGTGAGACTACTACTGGATAGTGTCCAGTTGCAGTGTCTACCCTTCAGGAAGGATGTTGAATACTACAAGAATGATTCAGGGACTGGAAAATCTGCTGTACAGTGATAGGCTAAAGGAGCTCAAACTGTTTAGCTTGACAAAGAGAAGTTCAAGAGATGGTGATTTACTCGTGTATAAATATTGACATGGGGAGAACATTTCTGGTAATGGAGGGTTCTTTAACAAACAGGCAGAACGTGAGCCAATGTGTGGAACTTGAACCTAGGCAAATTCAAACTGGACATAAGGTGCATATTTTTAAATGAGGGAATTAGCCATTGGACCAGATTACCAAGGAACGTTGTAGCTTCTCTGTTATCTGAAGTCTTGAAATCAAGCCTGGATGCTTTTCTAAGGGAGAGACTCTTGTTCAACCACCAGGTAGTGGACTCGCTTCAGCAGTTCCTGGGTGAAATTCTGTGGCCTCTTCTACGCAGGAGGTCAGACTAGATGAAATAGTAGTCCTTTCTGGTTACCTCTCCTTAAAATTCATGACCTCATCCTTTAAATCATCCCTTCTAACATTTGCCCACAAGAAGCAAGCAAACCAAAACCTTGTTAACTTGACTTTTCTGTTACATGCAGCAGTCTCAGCAGTGTTCAGATTTATGGATATTTTGTTTTCTTCTGAAGGCTAATGCTCATACTGAGTCACTGATTGATTTTAATGCTACTTCGTCTCTTCTTCCTTTTTGTTTGTGACCATCTCAATGTGTCACAGGTAATATTAGACCCGAAGCAAGAGTTTTGTGTCAGGGACTTTGATTTTCTACAGGACTATGTGAAGAACTAAGTTTGGTTTTGGGCTCTGACAGCTGATTGTCTGAAGAGATTTTCCTCTTAGTCGCTTTCTAGGTTTTTTTTTTTTAAACTTTTATCAGTGAATAACAATCCTGCTTCCTGATTGGCCGTCAAATTCATTGAATTTCCTCATAATCTGTATCTATTTAGGATCTGATATCAGGGCTGGCAAGGGTCAGACATCTCTCAGGACATTCATGCCTGGAGCCTCCCTTCTCACACATGCAGTGGGCTGCAGGGAGTCTCCTGCGATTGCTCATCCTGGCCACTGGAATGGATGATGGGTCCCTGGGGTGCTGAGGCACAGGGGGTGATGGTGAGGTAGGTGTGAGGAGAGATCATACCTGTACCTTTTTTATCTTGCTTCCTTTCCCCTGCTTTGCTTCCCGACCACTGCTCCATAGTATTTGCAAGCTTAAAGGGGTACAGGGATTTATGAGAGGAGCAGCGTGGAGTGAGTTAAATCAAATATAAAATTTAAATCACTGATTTTAATCATGATTTAAATCATCAATTATAATTTTCATTTGTACATTTTGGTTTTTTTCCTAAAGTAAGGTTGATTCTCATTAGTTGATAACTATTAAAACATGTTGGTTGACAACTAAATATAGAATCTATGCTAAATTTACTGCTTCTTTTTGCTAACCTGAAGGCTACACATACCTACATGCATTTATTTAAGCAATTGTATAGTTTAATTTTTCTTAATTTTTACATGTTTTAGGTTAGAAAATGGTGACTGATGCATTTCTTATTTACTAGGTTAATTCTTTACTTCTGATTTGTGTCAAGTTCTATTTGGATGGAAATTCAAATTCAATTAAAAATGCAAAACAGCATTTTAAAAAAAATAAACAACTTTAAATTTACTGGATGCATATAAAAATCTATTACATTTTGCATTTAAAACAAACTGATTTATTAAGCAAAGGAAGTATTATCTGCAGCTAATAAATTCAGCTGGTAGTTTCTGGTCTCCATGTTTCAATAATTTAGAATGAATTCTAGTTTTCCTTGATTGATTGGAAGAGGAAAACAAGATTTCTTGCTTTTATCATTTCCAATTGGTTTCTTTACTTTGAACGAAGTCACCATTGAACTGAACTAGTTGAATAAATCAAAATTAAGAAAATATTCTCTCTGCACCTATACAAGAGGCTACTGGTGTTAAAAACGGCATTAGTGCTTTAACAAATGCTGGCTCTAAGTGCTTTGCCAGTGACTTCCACCATTTCAGTGGTTTGGCTTTCTTTAAAACTTGGAAGCAAACGTACCACTTGGTGTTATTTTTTGTATTTAATTTAAATGATTGTTATAGATTATAATACATTTAGGCTTTAACATAAGTGGTCAATTTCAATTTGAATTATCAATAAGTTTATTTTAAAAATATCTGATTTAAATAAAAAAATCAATTTTTAAAATTTTATTTAAAAAAATCAATTTGTAGCCACCCTGGAGAGGAGCGGCAGTGAGGCCAGCTGGCTGCATGTTCGGAGTATGCCAGGGTGGGCCTCAGCTTCATTCTCTTCAGACTCAGGTTACTGATGTTTACTTCCAGCTCTAACTCTGGGGGAGAGCCTGCACTATGATGTGTTGCAAAACAGGCCAGTGCAACTTGGACAAGGTTTTTAGCTATAGGGACAGAGAGAAGAGCGTGTGCCTCAGACCTGAGAAGAATTGACAGACATCTTAAACCCATGACTTCAAAAATCATGCGCAAACACACAACAAGAGATTTGCGTATAAAGCATGATCTTTAAAATAAAAGGAGAAGAGCATGTCTATTTGGTCTGCCTTCTGCTTTTCAGTCTCTTCAGAGATGTAGTCCAGGCCTCTGAGAATGTGCAGGGTAAGGATGGAAATACATTCTGAAACATACACCAAGCGCACATGTACGGATCTATTCTCTTCTGCTTAGGTTCTTATTCCACACTCCTCATCATGGTATCCAGGCATCTCCCTGGATGTGGGCTCCTACCTTTTTTAACTCTCAGGGTGACAACCTTTTGCTTTGTGAGTCCCTGCTCTGGGCACTCTCCAGCTTCTCCTAGGCAGTACTGAAGATGGCGAGAACAAATCTGGAGTGGAGGAGGTCTGCATGCTCCCAGAGTTCTCTCCAGAGGGCTCATCCCGATAGGACAGGAGTGTAGGAAGCTGTGCAAATAAACCCAAACAGCAGATATCCACACTGTGTCATGTTCCACCTCTGATCATTAATAAGTACCATGAGGTAAAGCTGTGATCAGTGATTCTCTTCTCAGTTGTTACTGGTCTCTTTTCCCTTTCTCTCCAGGTATTCTGCTATCCCCAGGCTTCCTTACCCAGGGAGAAGGTCTTGCCAATGCACCAGACTAGTGTGGAGGGTGTGGAAGACATGTCCATGCTGGGAGACATGCATGAGGCTGCTATTCTGCTCAACCTACATCAACGCTACCAACAGGACAGCATATATGTAAGTGTCTAAGCTGGGAGAAGTCCCTGCTGGCTGATGCCCTCTGTTTATCTTCTGGAGCTGCCAACGTACATATAGAATATTGATTTGAACAATGTCCCCTGAGCTACAGGGACTGTTCCCAATGGATAAACAGGAAATTCCCTCTCCTTTGCATTTCCATTGAATCCTAGATTTCTCTTGCTCCCTGAACACAGGGCCGGCTCTAGCATTTTTGCTGCCCCGAGCAGCAAAAAAAAAAAAGCCGCGTTCGCGACCAGCAGCAGCTCTACTGCCGCCGAATGGCCGCACGTGCTGCCCCTCTCTTCATTAGCCGCCCCAGGCACCTGCTTGCTATGCTGGTGCCTGGAGCCGGCCCTGCCCGCACAGGCCTTAAGTCCCTGTAGAGAAAGAAAAGTCCCTCTCCGTGGATATTCCGTTCTGGGCTTTGGGATGGTTTTGCAGGGCCGTTTCTCTTCTGTATTTATTTTCATATTAGCAGCTGAGTTTATGACATTATATTCCCTGTGTCCCCTGAGTCCCCAGCTCTTGTTGATCTGAACACGGTTGGGCCAGAGGTTATAGGTTGATCAAATGGCCAGTAAGGATTAGAAGGTGTGCGGTGGTTCTTCAAGTGATTATCCCTATGTGTCGTGCACTTCATGTTTCATATGTGCTCCATGTGCTAAGGACTGGTCTGCACATCCACCCCGTCCCCTCCTCATGCTCTGCATCAAAGGAAGGAAGGGGGCTGCCAGATTGCTATCTTTGTTCCTTCTTACCACTCGTGTTCTAAGGTGGAGTTCAGTGCTAGTGCTGACTTCAGCTTTTCTATAAATATTTTTTTAGTTTTTTAAAATGTCCTAATTAGCTAGCTCAATAGTATGGTTAGTTAGGGGATAGCTTAGGGCATGGGAGGTTAATTATTTATTGTCGAGATCCAGACTCCAGAGAAGAATATAATAAAAAAATCAAAAAGTAAGTAAATAGATCTTGGAATCCATTCAAAAGCGTCTGGCGGTCCTGATTTGGCCCACGATCTGCCTATTGACTACCCCTGGCCTCAGAGTTCAGTTCCTTATTTGGACCCCCCTTGTGGAGGGGAAGCTGTTGCTGCACGCCTTCCAGCCTGACCCTCCAACGGTTGCAGGGAGTGAGTTGCGATGCATGCCACAAGCTCTTCCCAGTCACAACTACCACGATGCCTGTCTCTGCTGCCTGGGGGATGCCCGCATACTTTCCAGCTGCAGATCTGTAGGTCCTTCCCAAATAGAACTATGCAGTCCAGGGAGTTTTGGCTCTGAAAATCCCTCACAGAAGAAACCATGAAAGCGGGAACAACTTCTGACTGGGGAGACTCCCCTCCCCCATTCATCATCCTGAAGAAGGTAGGAGTGGCTACTCTTCTTCTTTGGTTCTGGGTGTCTTCAAGACCTTCGCCCCACCTCTGACTCCGAGAGACTCTGGAGATCAGAGGAGATGGGAAAGGGAGATATAAATGCTTCCAAAAGAACAAGAGGGAAGGTTCCCTGTTCAAGCCCTCTAACAAGAGGCAAGAGTCCCCTTCCCATACCAAATCATTAGGAGCTTCATTCTCCAGAGTGGGACCGTCTGATACTAGGAAGGACTAGACCAGGACTTCTTTGAAGGCCAAAATTTCAACACCCTCTGGTACTGGGACTGCTTCTTCAGCACCAAATCCCTCATCAGTGGTGCTGGATCCGGTGCACTGTTTGGTGATCTGAGCTGTGGAGATTTCTCCAACTTCTCTAGTTCACTTCTCAGCTCTGGAAGACCTTCTGTTGCTCCTGGACCTGGAGTCACCACTCTTCCCCAGGCCTCATTGCCTGACACTGGGACCCTAGCTGGCACCAATATCTCGAAGGTACTCCTCTCCGTCTCTGTCCACATGTAGGAGTTGAGCCAGACGGTCTCCAGTACCATAAACAAATAGAGGTAGGTCATCACTGCTCCTTCTGGTACAAGGGATCCTCCCCACCCCCAGATCCGGGATCAGAATCTTCTGAGTTGGAAGAGTTCTGTGGCATACATCTGGACGCAGACTATGCCCCAGGGAGAAGATTCACCCCAGACAGAACATTGGGAGTCTCCAGAGAGTCTCAGAACTCTCATACTAGAGAACATCTGCTACCTATTACCACTGGTGCCAAGCACCTTGGGGCTCAGTGCCAGGGGTTATCAGAGCCCGCAGTGGCAGTACCTCAATTCCAGAAGTTTCATAAGACTACCACCCAGTATACCCGCCTCATGACACAAGGGACCAAAGAAGATCTAGGGTTCCTAGGTTAGAGGAGGAGCTTCCTCAACCAACTCTAGAGCCACAACTCCAGCAACATGAGAAAGAAGAGCAACAGGCACAGGAAAGGCTACACCTGTGATATTGTCCTCTTTTTCCCTGTGTGAGGCTGTGATTTCAACTTCCCTGCCACACCCTGATGATACTAAGACCTTCTAGGAATGAATCAAGAGAGTATCAAGGTCACTTCAGATTTCCCTGGAAGAGGTCCAGGAAGTACTACACAAGCGGTTGGACGTTTTTTATGGCTCGTGTCCGACTGGAGTGGTGCTTCCTATTAATGATGTCATCCTCAAACATGCAAGGGCTGCCTTGATTCTGTCAGTGTCCATGTGGGCTGAAAAGAGGTATTTCATACCTCCAAAAGGGTTAGAGTACTTATTCTCCCACTCACCTCCCAACTTGGTGGGGGTGTCAGTGGCCACCGAGTGTAGTCATCAGAGACAACCCAGGTCTACACACGTGATAAAGAAGCAAAGAGGCTTGACCTCTGTCTAACCTTCGCTCTCCTTCCCCTGATACATCAGGTACTAACCCAGGATGAAGGATGGGCTTGCCCTCCCAACCCAGCCATGCTTCACCTGAGGGCATGGTACTTGGATGGATGTCAGTTAGAGAGGCCCTGTTCGATTAATGTCAAGGCATCCTGAACAGCAGTAGAAAGAACGCTACCGAGAACATAGGTGCCAACTTTTCTCTGCGCCAGTGGGTGCTCAACGCCCTTCCGCCCCTGCCATGACCCCATTCCTACCCTTTCCCCAAAGTCCCTGACCCAACTCCGCCCCCTCCCTGCACCATTGGACCCCTTCCCCAAATCCCTGCCTTGGCCCGGCCTCTTCCCTGAGTGCGCCGCGTTCCCCCTTCTCTCCTCTCCTCCCCGTCCCTCCCAGCACTTGCTGCCGTGAAACAGCTGTTTTGTGGCGGCAAGCACTGGGAGCTACGGGGAGAAACGGGGCCGCGGTGTGCTCAGAGGAGGAGGTGGAGGTGAGCTGGGGTGGGGAGGCCGGGCAGGGAGCTGCCGGTGGATGCAGAGCACCCACCAATTTTTCCCTGTGGGTGCTTCAGCCCCAGAGCACCCACGGAGTTGACGCCTATGACCAAGAAATATTATGAAGAAAGTGGAATGGGTTTATGTTTGGGTTTAACCAACAAGGAATTTCCCCTTTAGGGGCCAAGATTCCATACATATTGGACTGCATTTTGTCCTTAAAATCCTGGGGGCTATCTGTTACCTCCCTCGGAGTACACCTGATGGCTGTCAGTGTGTTTCATCCTCCTGTAGACACCTACTCTGTGTTTTCACACCCACTCACGGCCCAGTTCCGGAAGGACATGATTTAAGTCTTCTTCGTGTTGGCAAAATTGGTACCACTCCAGGACTTGAACCTTGTTTTATCAGTTCTGACTTAGTTTCCATTTGAGCTCCAGGCATCCCGCTCTCTACTGCATCTTTCTGTGAAGATAACATTTTTGATCACTGGTATGTTGGTCAGAAGAATTGGGGAGCTAAGAGTGCTTGTGGCTGACCCTCCCCCATACAGCTTCCCACAGGGATAGGATATCTATGAGGTTACATCCTGAGTTCATCCCTAAGGTGGTGTCAGTCTTGCACATCAACCAAAGGATCCCTCTTCCAATGTTTTACCCTAAGCATCATTCTACCAGTGGAGAGGTGGCACTCTTTGGACGTGCATAGGGCTCTTGCAGGCTACTTGGAAAAAATGAAATCCTTTTGAAAAGTCCCTAGACTCTTTGCCTCATTCATGGAATGTATGCAAGGGGAGAGGCCATTTCCTCCCAAAGACTGTCTTGATAATCCCCAGTCCTGCCTTGAGTGCAGGGGACTGGACTAGATGACCTCTCAAGGTCCATTACAGTCCTATGATTCTGTGAAATGGATCTCAGGGAGCATCCAACTCTGCTATGAGATTAACATCTCCTTTGAGGGCAGCTTGAAAACTCATTTGATTAGACTTCAAGTGGCATTGATTGTTTCCCTTTGAGAAATCCCTATTTCCCTGTTGCTGACTTCAGAAGAGCAGCAATTTGGAGTTCCAGTCACACCTTCACTGTGCACTGGTGCAAGTAGCTGTTACCGATGCTCTTCTGGACAGAGCGGTTCTGCAATCTGTTGTGTCGTAGGACTCCAGCCCCCACCTCCTTATAAAGATGCTGCTGGTGAATCACCTGAAGTGAACTACACACAGGGACAGTCACTCAAAGAAGGCAGAAATCGTGGAACAACAACATCGCTTGCCTCACAGCCTAAGTCGTGCAGAACGCAATGCCATCCAGAGCCTCAGAAACCACCCTGACATTATCATCAAAGAGGCTGATAAAGGAGGTGCCGTTGTCATCATGAACAGGTCTGACTACCAAAAGGAGGCCGCCAGACAACTCTCCAATACCAAATTCTACAGGCCACTTCCCTCAGATCCCACTGAGGAATACACTAAGAAACTACAGCATCTACTCAGGACACTCCCCACACTAACACCAGAAGAAATCAACATACCCCTAGAGCCCCGACCAGGGTTATACTATCTACTACCCAAGATCCACAAACCCGGAAATCCTGGACGCCCCATCATCTCGGGCATTGGCACTCTCACTGAAGGACTGTCTGGATATATGGACTCTCTACTCAGACCCTATGTCACCAGCACTCCCAGCTATCTCTGTGACACCACTGATTTCCTGAGGAAACTACAATGCATTGGTCACCTCCCAGAAAACACCATCCTAGCCACCATGGATGTAGAGGCTCTCTACACAAACATCCCACACACAGATGGAATACAAGCTGTCAGGAACACTATCCCTGACGATGCCACAGCACAACTGGCTGCTGAGCTCTGTGCCTTTATACTTACACACAACTATTTCAAATTTGATGACAATATATATCTCCAGATCAGTGGCACTGCTATGGGCACCCGCATGGCCCCACAATATGCCAATATCTTTATGGCCGACCTGGAACAACGCTTCCTCAGCTCTCGTCCACTCACGCCCCTTCTCTACCTACGCTACATTGATGACATCTTCATCATCTGGACCCATGGGAAGGAGACTCTGGAAAAATTCCACCACGATTTCAACAGCTTCCACCCCACCATCAACCTCAGCCTGGACCAATCTACACGGGAGGTCCACTTTCTTGACACCACGGTGCAAATAAGTGACGGTCACATTAACACCACCCTATATCGAAAACCTACCGACCGCTATGCCTACCTTCATGCCTCCAGCTTCCATCCCGGACACATCACACGATCCGTTGTCTACAGCCAAGCACTGAGGTACAACCGCATCTGCTCTAACCCCTCAGACAGAGACCAACACCTACAAAATCTCCACCAAGCATTCTCAAAACTACAATCCCCGCACGAGGAAATAAGGAAACAGATCAACAGAGCCAGACGTGTACCCAGAAGCCTCCTACTGCAAGACAAACCCAAGAAAGAAACCAACAGGACTCCACTGGCCATCACATACAGCCCCCAGCTAAAACCCCTCCAGCGCATCATCAAGGATCTACAACCCATCCTGGACAATGATCCCACACTTTCACAGGCCTTGGGTGGCAGGCCAGTCCTTGCCCACAGACAACCTGCCAACCTGAAACATATTCTCACCAGTAACTGCACACCGCACCATAATAACTCTAGCTCAGGAACCAATCCATGCAACAAACCTCGATGCCAACTCTGCCCACATATCTACACCAGCGACACCATCACAGGACCTAACCAGATCAGCCACACCATCACTGGTTCATTCACCTGCACATCCACCAATGTAATATACGCCATCATATGCCAGCAATGCCCCTCTGCTATGTACATTGGCCAAACTGGACAGTCTCTACGGAAAAGGATAAATGGACACAAATCAGACATTAGGAATGGCAATATACAAAAACCTGTAGGGGAGCACTTCAACCTCCCTGGCCACACTATTGCAGACCTTAAGGTGGCCATCCTGCTGCAAAAAAACTTCAGGACCAGACTTCAAAGAGAAACTGCTGAGCTTCAGTTCATCTGCAAATTTGACACCATCAGCTCAGGATTGAACAAAGACTGTGAATGGCTTGCCAACTACAGAACCAGTTTCTCCTCTCTTGGTTTTCACACCTCAACTGCTAGAACAGGGCCTCATCCTCCCTGACTGAACTGACCTCGTTATCTCTAGCATGCTTGCTAGAATATATATACTGCCCCTGGAAATTTCCACCACATGCATCTGAAGAAGTGGGTATTCACCCACGAAAGCTCATGCTCCAAAACGTCTGTTAGTCTATAAGGTGCCACAGGATTCTTTGCTGCTTTTACAGATCCAGACTAACACGGCTACCCCTCTGATACTTGTCACTCAAAGAAGGATGGGTTACTCACCTTGTAGTAGTTTGAGGTTTTTGAGATGTATTGTTCCTATGTGTAGTATACTACCTGCCTTCCTTCCCCACTGCCTGGTTTTCCTTTACTGGGAGTTAGTGGTGGAGAATGCCACCATTTTAGTTCTATCTGTTAGCCCGCTTTATTTCTTTGGTGTGGAGCCCAAGAAAAGTGGGGGTGTTTGCGTGAGCCATACAGACATGGCTAGGGAAAGATTTCTAGACCTAGATGCATGGAGCAGATATGTAACCTGAAGTGCACTAACCATAGGGAAAATAAATCTCGAACAGTTCAAATTATGACCAGGTGAGTAACCCATCCCTTCTGAATGGTGAATATAGGTTGGGCCCAAGTATCCCAAGTAACTTGGGCAGATATGATCTATCACTGAAAAGAACCAAGAAAGAGCAACTATTGCCAGACTGCCCCCTCACTGTTCTGTAATGTCTGTTATTGGCTGACTCTGTCCCCTCTCCAGGATGACTACACACAGCCCCTGCCACATAGATGTGGTTTCTGAATTTCCTTTAAAACCCTGTGGGACGGAGTTCTCTGGTGCACCTCCAACCAAGGAGTTTCCAGGAGTGACCTACACATGGGACAAGGGGTGCAGGATGGGGTGAACATGCTTTTGAGGAGACTCCTTTAGGATTTAAGGAAAAGAGATTGAAAGGGGCTCACTGGGCTTTACCTATGCCCAAAACTCTTCAGAGTGTGACAGTAAAATGTGAATCTCCAAATGTGTTGCCTAGCAACTGTTACTAAGGCAACAAGACTGTATTCACCTTGTATTCCAGTAAATGATCAATTAAGTGACCTGGTTTCTGGAAAGTCGCCTGTCTGCATTGGGATTTGAAGGAGGCTGCAAATTCTGTCTCTCATGGTTCAGTGGCCTCTCTGCCTAGTGTCTTGCATCGTACTTGTCTTGCTGGCTTTGGGACCCAGTCCCACACAAGGTGTTCTCTGTGTTGAGACCTTTCTCTGGCAGCCCTTGTCTCCCCCACCCTCCTGCCTTTTTAGTTTGCAGCCTGTTACCCTCTTGAGCAGCTCTTTGCCAATCGCCTTCACTTCTTGACTACTTCCCCTCCGTTTCCTTTTCTGTAATCTTCAAGACCTTTGAGGCAGGGCCTCTCTTCATTTTCTGTTTGTGCTTTGAATAGTGTCAGGCACGCTGACATCACTTAAATAATAAAAATAGCAACTTTGTTCCCTAACCCTATCCTCATAGGTCTGACCCTCTGACTCTTCCTCTTGTTCATCCTCTGCCGTATCTCATTCTTCAGTATCATTTCTCTGTTCTGGTTCCCAGGGTTATGCCTGGTATGTGAGAGAGGGATTGAAAGAGGCAAGGGATGCAATTAATGATGTTTCAGAAATAGTTGAGATATTAAATACCTTTTCAGCCAGAAGAAGTCTGGAAAAATTAGGAAGAAAGATCTTGTTAAAATAACTGCCAATTGAGAGGAGATCAAAGAATACTTGGCTAATTAAAACACAGATAAGCCCCATAAACCAGACAGTCCAGCAGACATGCACCCTAGGGAATTAGCTAACTAAATTACTGCGTATGATGTTCCCCTCTCATATTATCTGGACTGGTGATCTGCTAGGTCACTCCAATCCTTGACTCTGGGAACCAACCTTACTCTGCTCTGCTTTGAGAACCTCCACTCCTAGGCTGTTCACGCACAGCCTCTGGCATGTAAGCTGCTCTCCGCTATTTGCAACCGAATGACTCTAGCCAGTAGCTCTGGTCCCAGACACAACCCTAGGAATGTCCACCTTGCAGTGTCCTGTTATGCCCGCTGGACACTGCAAGCTTATATGAGTTTGTCAATTTAACAAAGAAATTGATATGTACCAGGCTTGTTATCGCAAGGGGAGTCTCTGACATGCTTCAAACCAAACGCACTGCTTCAGGTAGAATAAACAAATAAATGTATTAACTACAAAGATAGATTTTAAGTGATTATAAGTCAAAGCACAATAAATCAGATTTAATCAAATGAAATAAAAGCAAAACACATTCTAAACTGATCTTAACACTTTCAGTGCCCTTGCAAACTTAGATGCTTCTCACCACAGGCTGGCTGGTTGCCTTTCAGCCAGAGTCTCCCCTTTGATCAGTGCTTCAGTTGCTTGGTGGTGGTATCTGTAGCTGGAGCTCGAAGAGAGAGAGAGAGAGAGAGAGAGAGCATGGCAACTATCTCTCCCTTTTATCATGTTCTTTCTTTCCTCTTGGCTTTGCCTCCCCCTTCAGAGTCAGGTGAGCATTACCTCATCGTAGTCCCAAACTGACCAAAGGAAGCAGGGTGACTCACTTGAGAGTCCAACACATAGATCCTTTTGTTGCTGCCTAGGCCAGTGTCCTTTGTTCCTGTGAGGCTGGGCTCGGTTTGTCCCATACATGCCCTGATGAGGTGTGAACTGCCCCTCTGTTCTTGGGGAGTTTTTGGCTGGGCTTGTTTTAAACCATGAGGACACATTTTCAGCTTCATAACTATATACATGAAATTACAACCTATAACAGTACTGTACCAACAATGCTCAGTGCATCATGAGCCTTCTGAAGACACCCAACATAAACTTTGCATTGGATACCAAGCAGTCATGTTATAAGGATGAACATGGGGATGTAGGGTGTTCCCTCAAGGTACAGAGCATCACACTGCGTCCCTGAGAATTATGAACATATGGGAGAGGTACCAGAAAACTGGAGGAACATAAGAACGGCCATACTGGGTCGGATGAGGGGTCCATCTAGCCCAGTGTCCTGTCTTCTAACAGTGGCCAGTGCTGGATGCTTCAGAGGGAATGAACAGAATAAGGACTTTTGAGTGATCCATCTCCTGTAGTCCAGTCCTAGCTTCTGGAGCATGGGATTGTGTCCCTGATCATCTTGGCTAATAGTCATTAATGGACTTATCCTCTGGAATTTACCTAATTCTTTTTTTACAATTATACTTTTGGCCTTCACAACATCCCATGGCAACAAGTTCCGTAGAGGTTGACTGTGCAGTGTGTGAAAAAGTACTTCCTTTGGTTTATTTTAAACTTGCTGCCTATTAATTTTATTGGGTGGCTCCTAGTTTTTTTGTTATGAGAAGGCACAAATAACACTTCCTTATTCATGTTCTCCACACCATTCATGATTTTATAGATCTCTAACATATCCCTCCTTCATTGTCTCTCTTCTAAGCTAAACAGTTCCAGATTTTTTTAATCTTTCCTTGTACAGAAGCTGTTCCATGCCCCCTTTTTCAGTTCTAATATACTGTTTTTCAGATGGGGTGACCAGAACTGTACATGGTTTTCAAGGTGCGGGCCTACCATAGATTTATATAGTGGCATTAGGTTTTTCAGTTTTATTGTCTATCCCTTATGGTTCCTAACATTTTGTTAGCTTTTTTAACTGCTGCTGCACATTAAGCGGATGTTTTCAGAAAACTTCCTATGAGGACTCCAAGATTACTTTTTTAAATGGTAACTGCTAATTTAGACTATCATTTTGTATGTATGGTTGGGATTATTTGTTCCAGTGTGCATTATTTTGCACTTACTACTCCTGGGTGAATTTGGCACCGTTGTGCATGTGCAGAATTTATGTCTTAAGGCTAAGCTTTTGTCATGGATATTTTTAGTAAAAGTCATGAACAGGTCATGAGCAATAATGAAAAATTCATTGACTTTTACTAAAAATGTCCATGACTTCCATGATGTTCGTGACTAAATCGCAGCCTTATTTATGTCCCCCCCAGATTTCTTTGCTTCCCTGCAGAAAAATGACTTTCTGACGGGGAAGGAAAGGGAATCCCCATGAGTGGTCATACGACCCTTCCCAGCAGCATGTTTCGGGTTCCCAGGGCAGCTGGCAGAGCAGTAAATCACTCTGGGCAAAGGATTGGGACTAGGGAAGACCTGGCTGGTGGCTCCTACCCTGTGCTGGGCTTAGCTGCTAGTCCTGGTTGGGCTGCGGAGGACAGGACTTCCTCTTTCCCTGCAAAGCGTCCGGAGCTATCAGACCCAGCCCAAGATTTCTCCCTTGGCTGTAGGAAGCTCTGAAAACTGTCCCGCCCGTGCTTTCTACCCCCATCACTTCTCAGCTGCAAGGGGGAGGGATCACTATACTGGGAGCTGCTCCCCCATCCGCCCAACCCCTGTGTATCCATACCCCCTCATACCCAGACCCTCCTGCCAAGCTTCACCCCGCCCTGCAGTCAGAACCCCCTGATGAGCCCTACTCCCCCTGCATCTGGACCAAGCCAACGAACCACTTGCACCTGGATCCCCACCCCACTGAGCCACACTCCTCCAGCATCTGGACCCTGCCCCCGCTAAGCTCCCCACATCCAGACCCTCCTGCCAAGCTCTATCCCTCACACACTCAGACCATCCCACTGAGCTCCCCACACTCAGACCCCCTGCTGAGCTCTATCCCCCACCCCCAGATCCCCCTGCTGAGCCCCAAACACCTTCACCTGGACCCCCCTGCAGTGCCCCATTACTGTTGCACCCAGAACCCCCCAACAAGCCCATGTGCATCCAGATCCCCCCACACCTGGATCCTCCACTGAGCCACCCACATCCAGATTGTTCCACACAGAACCCTTTCAACCCACATCTGGATCCAGGGCCATCTTTACCCATACACAAAGTACGCAGCTGCGTAGGGCTCCAGCAAATTTGGGGCACCAAATTTCTTGGTGCCCTGCGCAGTTGCGTGCTGCTCCAACCCCTGCTCCGGTTCTTCCCCAGGGCCTCCACCCTCTACATCGCCCCCGCCCTGCTTCTTCTCGCTCTTGCCCAGCCCTGCCCCCACTCCCTTGAACTCTGCAGCTGGGCGGGGTCTGCACTCACTGGCGGTGGGAGTGCAGCGACCTGGCCCCAGCCGCGTCACTGGTGAGTGCTGGTGGGTGGTTCCCCCCTGCCCTCCAAGCCAGCCCTGCCCCCTCCCCCTCATGGAGGCCTGGGGCCCGCTCCCCCCCCATGGAGTCCTGGGGCCATCCCCCCACACCTCCCCGCAGAAGCCTGTCCCCCTCCCCCCATAGGAGCTGCGTAGAGCCCCAGTATAGCTGGGGATGGCTCTGTCTGGTTCCCCCGTCACTAAGCCCCTCCACACTTGGATCCTGCCTTGCTGAGCCTGCCGGCCCTGGGGTGTTTCAGAGGCAGGCCCAGTCCTTGCACTGTGTCAGGGTTGGGTGCAGCCTCGCTGCTGAGTCTGTGTCCCGGGGGGAACTGCTCAGTGATCTCCCACCTCTGCGCAGCCACTGGCCTGTGCTCCCCAGTGCCAGGCTGGAGCATCCACATTTAGTTGACAAATAAAATTTGCAGATTTTTAAAATACTGTGTGCAGTATTTTTAATTTTTTGGTGCAGTATGTCCTCAGGAGTAACTTATCAACACTGAGTTTCATCTGCCATTTTGTTGCCAATTTACCCAGTTTTGTGAGATCAGTCTGCAACTCTTTGCAGTCACCTTTGGACTTAACTACCTTGAGTAAATTTGTATCACCTGCAAATTTTGCTGCCTCACTATTTCACCCTTTCCAGATAAAGAATATGTTCAACAGCGCAGGTCCCAGTAACTTCCAAAAGGGGAAACCACAAAAATGAGGAAGCTAGTTAAATGGAAATTAAATGGAACAGTCACAAGGATGAAATGCCTGAAATCTGCATAGAGAATATTTAAAAACACCATAATAAAGTTTCAAAGTGAATATAAAGCCTAAATAAAAAACAAAACAGAACAGTAAGAGGACCAAAAAAATGCCACTGTGGCTAAACAGCAAGGAAGAGGCATTTGGAAGCAAAAAGGCATCCTATTACAAATTGGAAGTCAAATCCTACTAAGGAAAATAGAAAGGAGCATAAACTCTGGCAAGTCAACTGTAAAAGTATAAGGTAGGCCAAGAAAGAATTTGAAGAGCAACTAGCTAAAAACACAGAAACTTAACAGCAATTCTGAGGACCTGCCCCAGACTGAGGTTCCAGTGGAGGAGGTTTTGGAACAAATTGTTAACTTAAACAGTATTTAAACTTATCACCTGAAGGAACTCAAAGATGAAATTGCACAACTGCCAACTCTGGCATGTAACTTGTTGCTTAAATCAGCCTCTATAGAAGATGATTGGAAGGTAACTAATATAATGCTGGATTTTTTAAAAACGCTCCAGAGGCAATCCTGGCAGTTGCAGGCCAGTAAGCCTAACTTCTCTACCAGGCAGATTGGTTGAAACTTTAGTAAGGAACAAAATTATCAGACACATAGATAAACACAACATGCTGGGGAAGTAACAGCGCTGCTATTACTCGTGGGGGCATTCTGCGCCAAAAAATCAAAAATTCTATGCACAATATTTTAAAATTCTGCCAATTTTATTTGTCAAAATAATGCTACATAATCATGCCAGTTACAGTTATTTTGGTAATTTATTTCAAAATACCTGTCAGCAAGGATGTCTGTAACAATATGGACACACACACAAATTCCCCCAGGAGTAGAGAGTTAAAGAAACTCCAGTGAAAACCCAGTGCCACTTTCTCTGCCCTCTAACCCTAAGCCCCAGTGCCCAAGTCCAAGGAGGCCAAACACCTGTACTGGTTCAGATGTAAAGTGTACTACACAGGGGGGCGCCAGCTCAGGATTGCCAACCAGCAGGCCATTCTCAACCGATATCGTTCAACTCCTGGAACTCGATGCTCAGGTTCAAGGAGCTTGTGCCAACTGAGTCCAGGGAGGAGTTTGGAGCTGGCATGGACCTCTGTTCAGGCCTCACTGTACACTATGTACTCAGTGGCACATACTTTGTCCTCCGGTATCACCATGAGGCGTAGCTCGTGGTTGCAAGGTTCAATAGACAATACAGGACCTGCCTTTTGATGGGTCAGGCCTGTTCGTGGAGCAGACTGACTCTTGGCTGCATAGCCTAAAAGACTCAAGGGCTACTATGAAATCCTTGGGTATGCACAACTGGCAACCTAACGTAAACATTTCAAACCTCAGCAGCAGCAACAACGCTCCTACCCTCCTTGGCTGAGGCAGGATTTTTACAGGGGCAGGAACGGCAGATGGAAGTCTGCCAAACCCCGTTTCGGGCAGGGCTAGGGCCCAACCAAACCATCCTTGGGTTCCAAGCAGGCCTTTTGAAGGGGCACCTGAGGACAGCGCACCAGACTCATTTCCGGATCCTTCTCTGCCCTTTTTGAATCATTTGTCCTACTTCTGCCGTGCTTGGTCCCAAATAACCTCAGACCACTGGGTCCGCCACATGGTGGAAGTGAAATACTCTCTTCAGTTCTGCTCCTACCCTCCTTCCCACTCCCTTTCCCTGTCCCTCTTCAGGGACCCCTCACAAGCAGCTCCTTATCCAGGAGGTGCAGGTGCTTCTCACCATGGGAGCAGTGGAGGAGGTTCCTGAGGAGCTAAGGGGCAAGGGATTCTACTTCTGATACTTCCTAATCCCAAAGGCCAAAGGGAATCTCAGACCCATTCTAAATCTGTGCAGACTCAACAAGTTCATGGTAAAGTTGGAAGTTCCGCATGGTCTCCCTGGGTACCATTATCCCCATCCTGGATCTGGGAGACTTGTATGCCACCCTTGACATGAAAGATGTATACTTCCATATAGTGATCTGTCCAGCACGCCTGCACTTCCTATGCTTTGTGGTCAACCACAAGTATTACCAATTCTCTGCCCTACCATTTGGCCTCTCAACAGCCCACAACAGTGTTCATCAAGTGCATGTCAGTCTTGGCTGCTTTCCTCTGTCACTAGCAGGTGCAAGTATACCCCTACCTCAACGACTGGCTGCTCAGGGGCCACATCAAGGCACAGGTGCAGTCCCAAATCTGTTTGGTCAGGTGCATGTTCAAGCAGCTGGGTCTCCTCCTCAACTTGGGGAAATCGACCTTGGAACCGACCCAGAGAATAGAATTCATTTGGGCAGTGTGAGATTCAGTTCAGGCATGAGCTCTTCTGCCAGAAACCCGATTCTGAGCCATCATGGACGTAATTCAAAGCCTCCAGCAATTCCCAACCACCTCGGCCACATGGCTGCTTGCACTTACGTAACCTGGCACACCAGGCTGTGACTCAGACTGCTGCAGGTATGGCTCCCATCAGCCTACTGCTTAGGGTGCAACAGCTTGAATTCAGTGGTCACAGTGCCAGGGCAGGTCCTCACGTCCCTCCACTGGTGGCTCGACCCCCTAAGTGGTGTTTGGAGGAGTCCCCTTCCACAACCCTTAGCCTTCCTTGTCTCTGGTTACAGATGCGTCAGTTCTGGGATGGGGGGAGCATCTGAGGGACCTCCAGACACAGGGCCTGTGGTCGCAGGATGAGCTCTCCCTGCATATCAACATCAAGGAGCTGAGGGCGGTGCGCCTAGCTTGCCAGGCCTTCCAGGCCCAACTGCAAGGCCAGTGCACAGCCGTTGTAATGGACAACACCACCCCTGTGTTTTACATCAACAATCAGGGCGGAGCCCATTCCCCTCCTCTATGCCCGGAGGCCCTCCGCCTCTGGGAGTTCTGCATAGCCCACTGCATTCATCTGGAAGCATCCTATCTACCAGGAGTTCAGAACACGCTGCTGTACCACCTCAGCAGGTCCTTCCGCACACACGGGTGATCCATCCGGCCAGATGCCATACACCTGATTTTCCAAAGGTCGGGGTTTCCCCAGGTCGACCTGTTTGCCACCCGACGCAACAGGAAGTGCCTAATGTTCTTCTCCTTCCAGGGTCACAGCCCAGGCTCCCTCACGGATGCATTCCTGCTACCCTGGAGAGGTCACCTGCTCTACGCCTTTCCCCGTTCCCTCTCATGCACAAGGTCCTGCTCAAGGTCCACAGGGAGGGGGCAAAGGTAATTCTGATAGCTCCAGTGTGGCCTCAACAACGCTGGTACACTATGCTACAGGAGCTGTCAGTGGACGCACTGGTCATGTTACCTCCCCTCCCCGACTTACTCACTCAGGACCACGGTCGCCTCCATCACCCCGACCTATGGTCTCTCCACCTCCTGGCTTGGAAGCTTCATGGCTGCAGCCCATGGAACTTCTGTGCTCAGAACAAATAAGGGAGGTCCTCCTCGGCAGCAGGAAGCCCTCCACTAGAGCCGCATATCTGGCAAAGTGGAAGAGATTCTTGTGTTGCTGTGACTAGTGTCGTACACTGCCTCTCCAGCTGCCTGTACCCTTCATCTTGGAGCACCCCCTACACCTGAAACAGCAAGGCCTGGCGGCGTCCTCCATAAGGGTACACCTCACTGCTACCTCGGCCTTCCACCCAGGAATTTCTGGTCGATCCGTCTTTGCCAACCCTATGGTTGGTCACTTCCTCAAAGGTCTGGACTGCCTACATCAGGGGTCGGCAACCTTTCAGAAGTGGTGTGCCGAGTCTTCATTTATTCACTCTAATTTAAGGTTTTGCGTGCCGGTAATACATTTTAATGTTTTTAGAAGGTCTCTTTCTGTAAGTCTATAATATATAACTATATTGTTGTATGTAAAATAAATAAGGTTTTCAAAATGTTTAAGATGCTTCATTTAAAATTAAATTAAAATGCAGAGCCACCTGGACCAGTGGCCAGTACCCAGGCAGTGTGAGTGCCACTGAAAATCAACTCGCGTGCTGCCTTTGGCACATGTGCCATAGGTTGCCTACCCCTGGCCTACATTCCCAGATCAGGCAGCCTGTCCCTCGGTGGGACCTTAACGTGGTCCTCTCCAGGCTCATGGGGCCCCCATTCGAACCTTTGGCAAATTGCTCCCTCCTGTAGCTGTCATGGAAGGTAGCTTTCCTGGTGGCCATTACTTCTGCGAAGAGGGTATCTGAGCTAAAAGCCCTCACCTCTGACCCACCTTACATGGTTTTCCACAAGGATAAGGTGCAACTCAGGCCGCACCCGGCTTTTCTCCCCAAGGTGGTGTCGCACTTCCACACCAGCCTGTCAGGAAAATGTCCTATCTTGCTATTTCTCAGGGACCTGCTTTCTTCTCTGTCACCCCAGATCTTCTTTCAGCTCCCCTCCCACCACCAATGCACCTTGCCCTTAACCAGGACGGACCACCTCCGAGGGGTAGACCTATGTAGTGCTTGGCCACTCTGCTGACCAAGAGCTAAGGTTGCCCATTAGTGCCCCTTGTGATGTGGCCCAACGATTATTTCCCCACTGATGATACTATAGGTGCTGCTCTTGGACCTGAGTCTTGAGTAGTTTGGTGCCTGTAGCATCTCCTCAGCTCTTATGCTTCTGCCAGTCTGGGTCCTATCTTTCAAAGCTCCATCTATTCTGCCATCGTATTGTGGCCACATATTACATGCAGCAGGGAGAAACCATGGGTTGCTCTTGGGTTTACGTAACTCCGGGTGTCTTGCAGTTTGTTGTTTGGCAGTGATGTGAAATGCTGTCCTCTGCTGGCAAAATATAGTACCACCGGCAGCACTGTGAGAAATTCATTGGTTACTCCTGGGCTGAAGATGCGGCTATTTGGAATTGGGGGCTTGCAGCCCAAGATGGGAAACCACTGTACAGGAAGAGCAAGAGGAATGCACAGAGGGCAGGGAGTTATGCAGGGATAGGGATGGCTGTGCTTGGGCTTTATTATTGATCTGCATGGACTGGGGACAGGATGTGTCACTCTGGCATTATTGTTCTGTGGGCTAGACAGGTCCAGGTACTCTCCACTCAGCACAGGATCTGGGTGGGGGAGAGGCAAAAGTTGTTCTAAATCACCTTTTGGCGTTGATTCAGTTTGCCAGCAGCAAATGCAGTCCAAGCAGCTGGGTTCAGGGGAGGATCTGGCCCCATGTTTTGAAATACTTTAAATAAAAGCTTTACAACAAGCCAAACAAGATGTTTTGTTGCAGAGCAGTAAAATTTTAGCTCCTCCTCCCCCCACCCCTGACTTTGCAGCACCCCTCCCCTCAGGGTCTGTTTCCTCTTCTCCTCCCTGTATTGGGAGGCCATTGACTTTGGCGCTGCGGCTTCTCTCAGGCTCACTCACTTCCACCATTAATTGTTTCAGAGTCCTGGCTTGTCGGTGGCTTTTCTGGTACTTGATTTTCTCACTATATTTTGATTTCTCCCTTAGACAAACATTGGTTCCATCTTGGCATCAGTAAATCCGTACAAACCCATCTCTGGTCTGTACAGTGCGGCCGCCATGGACCTATACAGACGGCATCACCTGGGTGAGCTGCCACCCCATATCTTTGCCACTGCTAATGAGTGTTACTGCTGCTTGTGGAAGCGTCACGACAGCCAATGTGTTCTGATCAGGTTAGAGACTAAACATACAGCTAACCCCCGGTTGTATTACACTCCCCACTCCCACCATCCTGTGTGCAATGGCACCTGTGTTCCTACCCCTTGTCCCGCCTATGCCTGCAGTAGTGGTGGAGATGCCCCACATTTGGTCCTGCAGACCACTTACGTAAGAACATAAGAACTGCTGTACTGAATCAGACCAAAGGTCCATCTAGCCCAGTATCTGTCTACAACAGTGGCCAATGCCAGGTGCCCCAGAGGGAGTGAACCTAACAGGTAATGATCAAGTGATCTCTCTCCTGCCATCCATCTCGACCCTCTGACAAACAGAGGCTGGGGACACCATTCCTTACCCACTTATTCTCCGTTCTCCCTGGGTGGGACAGCCACTTGCTCTGTTCTGGGTTTGTGAATGTATCATGTCTGTTCCTTAACAGCGGAGAAAGTGGAGCTGGAAAGACCGAGAGCACCAAGTTGTTGCTCAAATTCCTGTCAGCTATGAGCCAGAACTCTCTAGGGGGCCCTGCATCTGAGAAGAGCACCCATGTGGAGGAAGCAATCCTGGAGAGCAGGTACAGTTCATCTTCATGGGAGAGACAACCAGTGAGCAGTCGGGGACAGTGTCTGCAGGGCTAAGAGGGGCCCTGTATGGCTGGGGCAGCTGTGTGACCTTTATCACACAACAGCCCTTTCACCTCACTGAACAACTAGCTGCTGGAAGGCATAGAATGATAGAATCATAGCGTTTGAGGACAGAACGGATCATTAGGTCATCTAATCTGACCTTCTGTGTGGCTTA
The DNA here is from genome assembly GCF_025201925.1 of Gopherus flavomarginatus. Taxonomy (NCBI): domain Eukaryota; kingdom Metazoa; phylum Chordata; order Testudines; family Testudinidae; genus Gopherus; species Gopherus flavomarginatus. The sequence continues at coordinate 82,810,069 of NC_066626.1, forward strand.
AGCCATCACCCAGCACTTGCACATTAAACCAAACAATGGAAATGAGACCCACAGAGAATAGGAGGGACTGAGGTACACCAGCACTCCAGGCCCCTGCAATGGCAGAGGAACGATTAAATGAACTAGACACAGATAATCCTGGCAAGTGACATGCTGCAAAGTAAAGCGAATCTCCCCCCCAAGATCATTGCCTATCTGACCTGTGGGAAAATTCTTTCCCAATCCCACATGTGGCAGTCAATTAAACCCTGTGCATGTGAGCAAGAACCAGCCAGCTAAGCCCCTGAGGGAGAATGCTCAGTGCTGCCTCAGAGCCTGACTCTCCCCATCCAGTGTCCCATCTCTAGTAGTGGCCGCTCCTGATGGTTCAGAGGAAAGAGATTAAAAAACCTGCCAGAATACATTGGTGATGGCAGTGGGGTGGGGACAGGAATCCCTTCCTGTCCCTGAAGGTGGCCAGCTGAAACCCTGAACTGCGAGCACCAGACTCTGAAGCATGAACGTTCAGGTACCACAGTGATGAGTGCTGTATAAGAACCTGAATAGAAAAGACCGGAACGGACCTTCGCAGCTGGTATTGGCACATCTAAACAGTGATGGTATTAAGCAGGGACAGCGTAAGAAACATACACTCTGGAAGTCCAGACCCCTTGTAAAGGGCCAGTACAGTGGCTGCTTCCCAAATAGCCCTTTGTTGTTCTGCGGGCCTGTGGCACTTCAGCCCTGTTTTCTTCCATGTCTGCCCTTAGGCATGAAACACCCCCTAAACTAATCTGTAAAACCAGTACCCTGTCCTCAGACCCAGCTCTGTCACGGGGCCTGTGATACATTGCCAAATGGTAATGGTTGGGCAAGTGGCTAGCAGGGATAACTGACATCACTCAGACCCTAAGTCTGTTTGTCTTCGAAATCTTTAAACTGGGCCTGCAGTGAGTCTGTATAATGTTATGTCCCTTTTGCTGCTACCCTCTTCTTGCTTCCTCTGTGACCTCAGTTTGTTACAGATACTTGTTGTGTTTGTCTTTAAATAGATTGTAAGCTGTTTGGGGCAGGGGGTGTTTCCTGTTACTTATGCAGTACCTGGCATAATGTGCATCCATCCTAGGCCTTTGGGAGAAGTTGCAATAGAAAGTTGGGGGAGATGGTTGGGAAATGTTCGGGAGATCTCCACGCCAGAACATAACCTGGAGAGGGAAGTAAACAAAGTGAGCAGGGATACCCTTGCGGCCCCAAGATTTGATCCAAGGAGGAATAGTGGAGTAGAAACCAGAGTAACGGGTGATGCTGGTGGTAGAAAGTTTGTGCACGACGGGGGAAAGAATGTCACTGACGCCAAACGCCGAAAATTAAAAGGTTTGTACACTAATGCGAGGAGCCTAGGTAACAAGATGGAGGAACTGGAGTTACTCGTGCAGGAAGTGAAGCCAGATATTATAGGGATTACTGAAACCTGGTGGAATAGTACTCATGACTGGAGCACGGGTATTGAAGGCTATGTGCTGTTCAGAAAAGACAGGAAGAAAGGCAAAGGTGGGGGAGTAGCCTTGTACATCAATGATGAAATTAAATGTAGCGAAATAAGATGCGATGGAATGGATAGGACAGAGTCCGTCTGGGCAAAAATCACGCTGGGTAAAAAAGCAACTAGAGCTTCCCCTGAGATAGTGCTTGGGGTGTGCTACAGACCGCCGGGATCGGATTGGGATATGGATAGAGACCTCTTTAATGTCTTTAATGAAGTAAACACAAAGGGGAAATGTGTGATTATGGGGGACTTCAACTTCCCGGATATAGACTGGAGGACGAGTACTTGCACGAATAATAGGGGTCAGATCTTTCTGGATGTGATAGCGGATGGATTTCTTCATCAGGTAGTTGAAGCACCTACAAGAGGGGATGCCATTTTAGACTTGGTGTTGGTGAGCAGTGAGGACCTCGTAGAAGAAATGGTGGTAGGGGACAACCTTGGTTCGAGTGATCATGAGCTGATTCAGTTCAAACTAGATGGAAGGATAAACAAATGTAGATCTGCGATTAGGGTTTTTGACTTCTCGAGGGCTAATTTTAAAGAGTTAAGGAAATTAGTTAGGGAAGTGGACTGGACGGAGGAATTAGTGGATTTAAATGTGGAGGAGGCCTGGAATTACTTTAAGTCACAGCTGCGGAGACTGTCGGAAGCCTGCATCCCGAGAAAGGGGAAAAGAACCATGGGCAGGAGTTGTAGGCCAAACTGGATGAGCAAGCAACTCAGAGAGGGGATTAGACAAAAGCAGAAAGCTTACAGGGAGTGGAAGGAAGGCAGGATCAGTAAAGAAAGCTACCTTGCTGAGGTCAGAACATGTAGGGATAAAGTGAGGAAGGCTAAAAGCCGCATTGAACTGGAACTTGCAAAGGGAATCAAAACCAATAGTAAAAGGTTCTACAGCCACATAAATAAGAAGAAAACAAAGAAAGAAGAAGTGGGGCCGCTATACACTGAGGATGGAATGGAGGTTAAGGATAACCTAGGCATGGCCCAACATCTAAACAAGTACTTTGCCTCAGTTTTTAATAAGACTAGTGAGGAACCTTGCGGTGATGGAGGGATGATAAACGGGAATGTGGATATGGAAGTGGATATTACTGCAACTGAGGTAGAGGCCGTACTTGAACAGCTCGATGGGACGAAGTCGGAGGGCCCGGACAATCTCCACCCGAGGATATTAAAGGAACTGGCGCTTGAAATTGCGAGCCCGTTAGCGAGAATTTTTAAGCAATCGATAAACTCGGGGGTTGTGCCGTATGACTGGAGGATTGCTAATGTAGTTCCTATTTTTAAGAAAGGGAATAAGAGTGATCCGGGTAATTATAGGCCTGTTAGCTTGACGTCTGTAGTATGTAAGGTCTTGGAAAAAATTTTAAGGGAGAAAGTAGTTAAGGACATTGAGGTCAATGGTAATTGTGACGAATTGCAACACGGATTTACTAAAGGTAGATCGTGCCAAACCAATCTGATCTCCTTCTTTGAGAAGGTGACGGATTACTTAGATAAAGGAAATGCGGTAGATATAATTTACCTAGATTTCAGTAAGGCGTTCGACACGGTTCCGCACACGGAGCTGTTAGTTAAATTGGAAAAGCTGGGAGTGAATATGAAAGTTGTAAGATGGATAAGGAACTGGTTAAAGGGGAGACTCCAGAGGGTCGTATTGAAAGGTGAACTGTCGGACTGGAAGGAGGTCACCAGTGGAGTCCCTCAAGGATCGGTTTTGGGACCGATCTTATTTAACCTTTTTATTACTGACCTTGGCACAAAGAGCGGGAATGTGCTAATAAAGTTTGCGGATGACACGAAGCTGGGAGGTATTGCTAACATGGAGAAGGACAGGGATGCTATTCAGGAAGATCTGAACCACCTTGTAAACTGGAGTAATAGAAATAGGATGAAATACAATAGTGAAAAGTGCAAGGTCATGCATTTAGGAATTAATAATAAGAATTTTGGATATACGTTGGGGGCGCATCAGTTGGAAGCGACGGAGGAAGAGAAGGACCTTGGGGTACTGGTTGATAGCAGGATGACTATGAGTCGCCAATGTGATACGGCTGTTAAAAAAGCAAATGCGATTTTGGGATGCATCAGGCGGGGTATTTCCTGCAAGGATAAGGAGGTGTTAGTACCGTTGTATACGGCGTTGGTGAGACCCCATCTGGAATACTGTGTGCAGTTCTGGTGTCCCATGTTCAAGAAGGATGAATTCAAACTGGAACAGGTTCAGAGACGGGCTACGAGGATGATCCGAGGAATGGAAAAACTGCCTTATGAAAGGAGACTCAAAGAGCTTGGCTTGTTTAGCCTGGCCAAAAGAAGGCTGAGGGGGGATATGCTCGCCCTATATAAATATATCAAGGGGGTTAACGTTAGGGAGGGAGAGGAATTATTTAAGTTTAGTACTAATGTAGCCACGAGGACGAATGGGTATAAACTGGATATTAGGAAGTTTAGACTTGAAATTAGACGAAGGTTTCTGACCATTAGGGGAGTGAAGTTCTGGAATAGCCTTCCGAGGGAAGTAGTAGGGGCAAAAGACTTTCCTGGCTTTAAGACAAAGCTTGATAAGTATATGGAGGGGATGTTATGATAGGATCGTTAATTTGGGCAATTGATCTTGAATTACCACCAGACAGGTCTGCTCAATGGTCTGCGGGGAGATGTTGCATGCGATGGGTATTGAGTTGCTGCGGAGAATTCCTTCTTGGGTGCTAGCTGGTGACTCTTGCCCACATGCTCAGGGTTTAGCTGATCGCCATATTTGGGGTCGGGAAGGAATTTTCCTCCAGGGCGGATTGGCAGGGCCCTGGAGGTTTTTCGCCTTCCCCTGCAGCGTGGGGCACGGGTCGCTTGCTGGTGGTGTCTCTGCAGCTTGAGGTCTTCAAACCATTTTTGAGGATTTCAATAACTCGGTCCTGGGATAGGGGTTGTTATAAAATTGGATGGGTGGGGTTCTGTGGCCTGCCTTGTGCAGGAGGTCAGACTAGATGATCAGATTGGTCCCTTCTGACCTATGAGTCTATGAGTCTATGAGTCTATGAATAGTAAGACTAACATTATATAATGATTAGATTCCCCACTCTGGGTTCCATGCTGCTGCATGAGTTCAAGGGGAGAGTTCTCCATTCTCCTTGGATGTATAAGCAGAGGAAAACTGAGAAGCAGGGAAGTGTGATTACCACTGTATATAGCATTGGTGAGACCGTTACTGAATATTACATCCCGCTGTGGTGTGCAGACTTTAAAAAGAGTGTTGACAAATTTGAGAGGACTCAGAGAAGAGCTACAGGAATGATTCAAGATCCGGAAAATTTGCCTTATACTGAAAGACTTAATATGTTTTGTTCAGCCAAGAGAAAGTTAAGAGGTGACTTGATCATGGCCTATAAGATTTCTGATGACTGAAGGTGCTTTAATGTGGCAGACAAAGGCATAACAAGATCTAGTTTCTGAAAGTGGAGCTAAACAGAGTCAGATTAGAAATAAGGAACACATCTCTGACAAGGAGGATAATTAATGATGGGAACAACTTATTCAGGAGTGTGGCAGATTCTCCGTTACTTGGTCTTTAAACCAAGCCTGGGAATCTCTTTCGAAAAGACACACTGTAGCTCAGCCAGAAGCAGAGCAGTCCCTAGGGTAGGGCGAATCAGGGTGGTCACCCTGGGCCCCACCTTTTGAGGGGCTCCCTGGCAGCCACCCTGAATCGCCGTACCTAGGGATGGCTCTGTGTGCTGTTGTGCAGGGGGCGCTAGGCTGGCCCCTGGGGGAGAGGCAGACAGGCTGAGGCGGTTAGTAAGGGGCCTGGTACCGGCAGCGGGGTTCAGGTCCGCACTCACCAGCAGGAAGCAGTTGGCTCTTGGTGTCTCTTGGGGAAGGGGGTGGACGCAGGGAAGAGACAGGGTGGGGGTGAGAAGAGGTGGAGTGGGGGTTTGGGGGAAGGGGTGAAGTGAGGGCGGGGCCTGGGGCAGATGTGGAGGATTGTCCTGGGCCCCATACCCCCTTAGGAACAGCCCTGATCAGAAGTAATGGGTTCAGTGCAGGAATCCTTGGTGAGGTTTTGTGACCTGTATTATGCAGGAAGTCAGATTAAATTACCATAATGGTCCCTTTTGGCCTTAGTGGTTAGTTCCTTTCCTTCTCCCTGGTAGCCAGTTAGAACGAGCCCCAGACGAGATATGATGGGAGCAGTCCTCAGCTGTGCTGAGCTCCATGCTATATGCGAGTCTGCCACAGACCTATGTGGACCCCTCTGCTGTGGTGAACTGTGTCCCCATATCTTTGCTATTGATGGGGACAGACGAAAAGGTGGTTCTAAGTCACTTTTGTGCTTCCTGTGACCTGGGACTTGGCTGGGAGCTGATCCAGTCTCCAGCTCAAATTAAATCAGTTACTGGCGTCTCTAACCTGTGCCAGCTAGAATGTCCTCTAGGGACCCTTTTCCTGTTTGAACATCGGTGTTGTGTGTGGCATTCAGGCTGTGCCCTCTCTAGCCTCCAAATGGCTGTCATACCCCTCTGCCTGAGGCTGGAGAATTCTCAGCAGCGCCCACAAAACAGCTTGAAGGTCACCTTTTTATGCTACTCCAGTGGCACGGAATAACCTTAGTGGGTCTGAGGAACTGGGCTAATGCATGCAGAAAGCCAGCAATGCTATTGTTAAATTTCAATTTCAGACTCGCTCATATTAAAGGCTCTCCCGTGTGGTGTAATGTTATTGTAATCTTGTTTACTTGCTTTTTGTGAAGTTCATGCTTTGTATTTTTTCCAGAAATCTAGTCTCTGAAAACTCCCTTAGCCCAGCTGGGTTAGTTGCAGTGATGTTCTTGTTTGTTGTGCTCCCCTATTTTAGCTTCTTCATTAGAAATGTGAACGTATCTCTCCCATTTACCTGTTGCTTGGTCTCTTCAGGAAACTTGATTTCCAAGACAGAGAAAATGTATGAAAATATCCAGATTTGTACTTGTTTATTGAAACATCCGCATAATGTTTCTAGTTTTGAGATTTTTACGTGAAGATGCTTCTTTGTTAAACTGATATTCTTCCTCCATGAAAGAAATCGAGTGCTAGAGGATTTTGAAAGGTTCATAAAACAGGTTGTTGATGTTTTCTCTAATATTTATTTTATTTTCCCAGGGGTTCTACTCCATCCTCATCCTCCTCGACCTCTCTGCTCCTTTTGACACTGTTGATCATACCCTCCTTCGTGACATTTTGTCCTCCCTTGGCTTTTGCGACTCCGTCCTCTCCTGGTTCTCCTTCTACTTCACTGGCTGCACCTTCAGCATCTCTTTCGGTGGGTCCTCTTCCTTCCCTCTCCCACTGTTCATGGGGTCCCACAGTGCTCTGTCCTTGGCCACACTCCTCTTCGCTCCCTTTACCCTTCTCTCTGGGTGACCTCATCTGCTCCCACGGCTTCAGCTCTCATCTCTAAGCCAATGTGTCACAGATCTACCTCTCCGTTCCTGATCTGTCTCCTTCAGTCCAGTCCCATATCTCTGTCTGTTTCTCTGACATCTTCTCCTGGATACTTCTCACTGTTCCCTTCTTAACATGGCCAAAGCCAAACTCCTGATCATTCCTCAGAAACTGTCATCATTCCCCCGTTTTCTGTCACTGTTGACAATACATCCTCTCTGCCATTCAGGTTTGTAATCTGAGAGTCATCTTATCCAGACTGTGTCTAAATTCTGCAGCTGCTTCCTTTGCAACATTTCCAAAATCCAATATTTTTTCTCTCTCCATATAGCTAAAACTTTGGTTCCAGACCCTCCTCATCTGCTGTCTTTACTACTGCTGCCTTCTCTGCTCAGGCCTGCCTGTCACTGATCTCTGGTGCCTTCAGAATGAAGCATCTAAGATCATCCTCCTAGCCTGTCACTTTGTCACCCTCACCCCTTTTAATTCTTGCCCTGCATAGGCTTCCTGTTCTCCACTGCATCAAATGCAAATACTGTCCAGGCCCTTCACAACTCTGTTCCACATACATATCTATGCTTGTCTCTCACTGTGTTGCCTCCCTCATTCTCTCTGCTTCACTAATAATGGCAGCCTTAAATGACTGTTTGTCCAGTCTCCCACAAATGCCTCTGCACCTTCTTCCATGCTGCACTTTATGCATGGAATGCCTCAGTGAGCTGAACTGTGTAGCCACTCCCCTCTGCTCCTTCAAGTTCTTCCTCCAGAACCACTTCTGCCATAGTCCCTGCTAGAAATCAGCTCTTCAGTGAGCGCTTGTGGCTGCTGCAGTTGGAGAGAGCTGATTTGATTGAATTACTATTATTATTTAAATTCAGATTATTTAGAACCATCATGATTGTCAAACTGGTAATTAACCTGCATAATATAACTGTGGTAACCATGTGATCTTATTATCCTCACCCGTGTCCTCCCTTCCCCTTCTGTTTGTCATTGTCATTTTGTTTCAGATTAAACCCTGATCCTGCAAACATGTATGCGTATAATATTGTGCATGTGCAATGTTGATGAACCAGTGGGATTACTTGTGTGTAAAGTTACTCATGTGTAAATATTAGCAGGATCAGGACTTAGTTAGTAAGCTGTTCGGGGCAGGGACCACACTTCCTGATGTGTTTGTGCAGTGCCCAGCACAGAGGAACCTGGTCCTGCACGGGCTGTCTTGGTGCTATTGCAGTACAAATGATTTCATTTTTGCCTTTGTTTAAAGCCTGTTTTTCGAAGGATAAAGTATAAAGGTAGGGCTTGAGGTTTTGTAAAGCTTTCCCTGCATTTCAGTGTCGCTCCCTTTACATAGCTAACCTTGTCCAAAGTCAAGACAACCTGCTGTTTTCTGCAAATTCCAGCAGTATTTGATCTCAAATAACATTGTAGGTCATAATTATTTTTTTAATCTTTTCATAATCCTGAACCTGCTTTTCTTTGAAACTGCACAGGTGAGACTATGAGAATCATCTACACATTCAAAAAATATATTTCTCAGAGTGATAATGCAATCCTTTTGTTAAAAATCACAATGAGTTTTAGTGTTAAATATAAACTTTTACAGAGCATTCCTGCAATGTGGCCTTGACTTTTTCTTTGTGTTGTTTTCCCCACTGGACTTTTAATCTTTGTATTGGTTAAACCACTGGCTCTCAACCTTTCCAGACTTCTGTACCCCTTGGAGGAGTCTGATTTGTCTTGTGTACCTCCAAGTTTCACTGCACTTGAAAAGAACTTGCTTACAAAATCAGACATAAAAATACAAGTGTGTGTCTGCACACTATTACTGAAAAATCACTTACTTTCTCATTTTTACCATGGAATATAAATACTTTACTTACATTTAAGTATATAGTATATAGAGCAGTATAAACAAGTCATTGTATGAAATTTTAATTTGTACTGACTTCACTAGTGCTTTTTATGTAGCACGTTGTAAAACTAGGCAAATATCTAGATGAGTTGATGTACCTGGTGAAAGACCTCTGCATATCCCTAGGGTACATGTAAGCCTGGTTGAGAACCACTGGGTTAAACTATTAAATGGAATATTTCTAATCCTGGTCCCATTTTGCCTGTTTGAATGAAATTGGCTTTTTCCCCTTGAAGTGTAATTGATATTGTTCTGCAGAGAAACAATCAAAATCTCTAAGCAGCTCACTGCAGTTATAACCCAACATTGTCCCGGTAGTTTGAACCAGCTGAGGCTGCTGGAAAGCTAGTAAGACTTGAATCCAGTTGGGAGCATATTTAGTATACTTGAGACTCGATTCCAATGGTAAATAACAGCATAAATGTTCTAGAACCACTGGTTCATATTCCAGCATGGCAATCTAAGTCATTGATCTGTACAAAGCAAATTAATTTAGCATATATATTTCTCGCTTTGTGATTGTTTGAAAACATGTAATGTTCTCCACCTTATGGTGTTGTAGTTATGCCATCCCATTTTCAGACAGGGAAGTTGTGGCAAAGAAGTGGCTTGCCCAAGGCCGCAGACAGAGGTCGTGTGAGACAAGGGTTGGGGCTAGTTCCGCTGGATCAGTGGTGGGCAAACTTTTTGGCCTGAGGGCCACATCTCAATATGGAAATTGTATGGAGGGCCGGCTGGGGCAGAGGATTGGGGCACACGGGAGGGATGAGGGCTCCGGCTGGGGGTGCAGACTCTGAGGTGGGGCTGGGGCTGAGGAGTTTGGGGTGCTGGAGGGTGCTGTGGGCTAGGATCAAAGGGTTGGGAAGGTGATCAGGGATGGGGCAGGGGGTTGAGGTGGGGGTGGGAGGGGGAGGGCTCAGGGGTGTAGGGTCTGGGTGATGATGGAAACAGTGGCCCGTCCCCCCTCCAGAGGCAGGGCCACGCTGCTCTGCATGCTGCCCTGTTCACAGGCACCACCCCTGCAGTTCCTATTGGCCATGGTTCCCGGCCAATGGGAGCTGCAGAGCCGTTGCCTGGGGCAGGGGCAGCGTGCAGAGCCCCTTGCCTACTCCTATTTCTGGGAGCCCTGCGGATCTGCACACGCGGAGCAAGGCAAGTCCCCGACCCTGCTCCTCGGCTGGAGCACTGGAGTGGGGAAAGCTAGCAACCTCGCTCCCCGCCAGGAGCTCGAGGTCCAGATTAAAAGGTTTGATGGGCCGGATGCAGCCCATGGGCCATAGTTTGTGCACCCCTGCACTAGACCACCAGAGTCCCTGCAGGTTACTGTGTGTGGATTTCAGCCTGAAACCTTAACAACTGAGGCTTTTCCATACTGAATGGACATTAAAGATCCCAGGGCAGTTTTCTTAAGACAGGGGTTTGCCCCAAACTTTGGTGACTTTTCTGAAAATCTTGGGCAACAAGAGTCCAGTTTACCTCTACTGCATAGTGTTGTATTGTGCATCCTGTTAACAAATTATTGTCCTGGCTCCTCTCGCTTCCAACAGCAATAAAGGCATAGCCAGGAAGGTGAGTTGTTTTGGATGTGAGATAGGCCCAAACAGTGCTAGTGCTGATTGCCCACATGAACCTGGGTCTGACTGAACTAATCCCAATCCCAGTGTTTAATGCCTATTTAGTAGTGTGTTATAGCTGCCTCTTGCCAACACTGCCAGCCTCTCCCCTCCAGCTCTGCCTAGCTTATTTTACCTGCCGTTTTCTCCCCACTGTGTTATGGTGAATGTAATACTGAGATGGCAGAATGCACCTGGTGCAAAGCTAATCCTGTCTGAGTCACACTGGTGTTGGTGCTGCTGTTCAGGTCCATGATTGTCTTCCTTCCCCAGCCCTATCCTGGAGGCCTTCGGAAATGCCAAGACAGTTTATAACAACAACTCCAGCCGCTTTGGCAAGTTCATCCAGCTGCACTTCTCCCATCATGGACATATCCAGGGAGGGCGAGTCACCGATTGTATCCTTTCCTCTTGCTGCCTCTGCCCCTTCCTGCTCCAACACACACGAAAGAGGGAAGGAGCCTGTGGAGGCTGAAAATGGGTGGGCAAATTTCCCTGTAATGGTGTGATTTTCTTTGTGTCTTACTTAGAACAGGTAAGGCCATGTCTGCGCTGTGAGCCCTGAGGAGTTTGCACTACTTTATCCTTCCCTGCATCTATAGATCCCTTAATATCTATGCATGAGATCAGAACAAAGTTTAGGTTCCTCTCCCAAAATATCATGAATACTTTAATCCATAGAAGTTTGTAGAAGAGCAGGCCTGTTATATCATTTAGTTTATGCTGCTCCCTTGGAAAACAACAAAAGATTGTTCCCCTTTGTGTATGTTCTCTTGGGATCTGCGGTCAACAGCCAAGTCCTGGCTGGGAGTTAAGAAGACATTGTCTGCCATGTCCAAGCTGCACTCAGACATAAAGAGCAATGGCAGCTGTAAGGAGCCAGTTACAGCTCCCTGATATAAGAGCTACCCAGTGCCAGTGCACAGGGGCAACCGTAAGATATGCCGGGGGAGGACTGAGCAGAGTCGAGGTCTGCTCCTGTGCAATCCCCACTGCTGGAATCGCTTTCACACGTCCCCTCCCCTTTCCCATCACACTGGGATTGGGGGTGGGCAGCTGGGGTAGAAGACACTGGACATCCACGGAGTGGTGAGTGCTCCACAGGCCATCTCTGGCTGCTTTAAAGCACTTTGTGCAGCTTACAAGGCACAAAGAGGCCCTGACAGACTGGAGAATCTGGCCCACAGAGTCAGGTGGCAGCCAAGTTAGTGACTTATTGTGGGGGAAATTTTGGCTTGAGTGACTTGCCCAAGGCCAACCTTGGGTGCCTAAAGGTAAGAGACCTAAATAAGTGACTTGATTTTCAAAGATGCTGAGCACTTCAAATCCCACTAACTCCCAGGGGAGCAGCAGGTGCTTAGGACCATTGAAAGTAATTCTCACTTGTCCAAGGCAGTTGCTGGTACTGTTTTCAAAAAAAAGAAAAAACAATTGGAACAGAGTGACAGATGAGCTTCTCCTCTGCTCTCCTCTCCTCTCCCACTTTCTGCAGGTGAAGTCTCCTCCATCTCAAATAGAAGTTGGGGCAGAAATCACTAGGGAAGTTTTCTGGCCTGTGTTATATAGGAGGTCAGGCTAGATTATTATAATGCATCACTTCTGGCCTTAAAAACTATGAATCTCTAGCTTCTGTGACCTCACTGAATACCCTGGGCTTGACCTCTGCCTCTTCCAGGATACTCTGCCCTGCCACAGGCCCTGTGCTGGGCCTGACCTCTCTTCCACTCTCTCTCTTAAGTCTCTTGTTCTGAAAGTAATGCTCATGGCCTTTCAGTGCCTCTTTCCTATAGCCTGAGGCCTGGTCTACATATAAAACATAGGTTGACCTAGCTATGTTGCACAGGAGTGTGAAAAATTCCCTAGGAGACATAGTTGTTGACATAAGCCCTAGTGTGGACAGCACTATGTATGGAAGAGTTCTTCAGTTGACCAAGCTAACACCTTTCGCAGAGGTGGATGTACTAGAGTGATAGAAGAACAGGGCCGGCGCTTCCATTTAGGTGACCTAGGCGGTCGCCTAGGGCACCAGGATTTCGGAGGGTGGCATTTTGCCACCCTCGGTGGCAATTCGGCAGCGGGGGGTCCTTCCGCGCTCTGGGTCGTCATTGGCAATTCTGCGGCGGGTCCTTCACTCGCTCCGGGACCCGCTGCCGAAGTGCCCCAAAGACCAGGAGCATGGAAGGACCCCACCCCCCCGCAGCAGAATTGCTGCCAACGACCGGGAGCACGGAAGGACCCCCACCTAGGGCGCCAAAAACCCTGGCGCCGCTCCTGTAGAAGAACCCCATCCAATACTGTAGTAAGTGTTTACGCGACAGCGGCATTGGATTAATTTCCATGGGGCTTGGAAATTCTTTGGCAGTCACCAGAAAATCAGATTGTGATATCACTTAAATGCTGTTTCCTCCTTAAACTGATGCTCAGATTTATTGGAGAAGGTGAGTAAAGTTTGTTTCTGGGGGTGCATCTCCCCACCCTCCCTCAGTCTTGTGAGCCCCTCCATTCTCTCTCTCTCCCCTGAGGCAGTGTCCAAGCAGGGCTGCCCCTTCTTGGTTGGACGGTGCTGCCTCTGTGTCCAGTCACTGCAGTGAAGGCATCACATTTGGAGGATATTGTTGATAATGTTCTCTTTCCAGTCATTCCAAGTGAGTACCAGTGACACAGGAGGAAGGATGTTTGTCCCTGGAGAGCTTTGTTTTAATGCTCTGCTTCAGAGAAAGGGCCTTTTAAACTCTTCCCTTTTGCCTGGCTAACCTTGCAGCCTGGGGGCCATGAGGTCAGGCCGTGGCAGTTAGGGGCTTCGGCTCCTTCAGTGCCATTTACTTAAAGGGATTTTACCCTCTTCCTAAATAGTCTGTACTCTGCAGTGACACTGATTTTGGAGGGCACATGGCTTAGGCACTTTACTGTAGTTAGACCAGGAGCAGCTGCTGCTGCTGCTATGAGGCTTGTTCCTTCCAAGAGTGTGTGCAGACTCTACCAGTTAGTTCTCAGAAATGGTGCCATGTCAAAATTTGTCCACCATCTAGTCAAATGATCTATGGCTGCCTATTTTGGTAGGTATGGCAAGACTCTTCCCAGCCTTTTTGCCCCTTGTTTTTCATCCCAGAGTAAGGAAGGCATGTTTTGACTAAGGGCACATTTTGATGGGTGTACTTAGCCAGGGAGATTCAGTTGCCGATGGTCTTTGTTTAAGTACCCTTTGAAGTTAGGAAAGTATATGGAACACATTTGTGCTGTTGCATTATTTATTGCACTAAGACATTATGCTGTGTGTCAGTTAAGGATGTCTTATATGTAATCTGCCTAATACACAGTCCCAACAGCAAGGAAATTAAAAGGTAAGGCAACCAACAGCACATGTCCTTTAGTCCCCCATCCTGGGAAAGACTCAGCTCATCACTAGCATGGCCTTACTACATATCTACAATGCACCACAACCTTAAACTTTGCCCCAACAGGAATGCTAGCCTTTCAGTACTTCCTTTCACAAATTCCACCCTCACCTCTATCCCAAAGAACCTTGACCCCTTCTCCTCCTTTCTCCAGTTTTGTAAAGGGAAATAAGGCCTTGCCAATCAATTCCAATTATTGGAGGGCAGGGGAAGTCATCAAATGTGGACATGGGTGATCCATTGGATATAGTATACTTAGGGATTCAGAAAGCCTTTGACAAGGTCCTCATCAAAGGCTCTTAAGCAAAGTGAGCTGTCATGGGATAAGAGTGAAGGTCCTTTCATGAATCAGTAACTGGTTAAAAGATAGGAAACAAAGAGTAGGAATAAATGGTCAGTTTTCAGAATGTAGAGAGGTAAATAGTGGTGTTGCCCAGGGGTCTGTACTGGGATCAATGCTATACCATGTTAATAATTGGAGATATACCTATCTCCTAGAACTGGAAAGGACCCTGGAAGATCATTGAGTCCAGCCCCCTGCCTTCACTAGCAGGACCAAGTACTGATTTTTGCCCCAGATCCCTAAGTGGCCCCCCTCAAGGATTGAACTCACAACTCTGGGTTTAGCAGGCCAATGTTCAAACCACTGAGCTATCCCTCCCCTCCCATAATCATAACTGATCTGGAAAAAGGGATAAACAGTGAGGTGTCAAAATTTGCAGATGATACAAAATTACTCAAGATAGTTAAGTCCAAAGCTGACGACAAAGAATTACAAAGAGCTCTCACAAAACTGAGTGACTGAGCAACAAAATGGCAGATGAAATTCAGTGTTGATAAATGCAAAGTAATGCACATTGAAAAACATCATTTGAACTATACACATACAATGATGGGGTTTAAATTAGCTGTTACCACTCAAGAAAGAGATCTTAGTCAATGTGGATAGTTCCCTGAAAACATCTGCAAAATGTGTAGCAGCAGCCCAAAAAGCTAACAATGTTAGGAGCCAGTAGGGAAGAGATAGCTAATAAGACAATAAATATCAACATGCCTCTATATAAATTCATGATAAGCCCACACCTTAAATACTGCATGCGGTTCTGATTGCCCCATCTCAAAAAAGACATATTAGAATTGGAAAAGGTACAGAGAAGAGCAACAGAAATGGTTAGGGGTATGGAGCAGCTTTTATATGAGGAGAGATTAATAAGACTGGGACTTTTCAGCTTGGAAAAGAGATGACTTAGAGGGGATATGATAGTTGTTTATAAAATGTTGAGTGGTGTGGAGAAAGTGATGATGGAAATGTTATTTACACCTTCACATAACACAAGAACCAGGGGTCACCCGATTAAATTAATAGGCAGCTGTCATAAACAGATAGCTAAGGGTTAATGTCTCTTTCACCTGAAGCACCTGACCAGAGGACCAATCAGGAAACCGGATTTTTTCAACTTTGGGTGGAGGGAATTGAGTGTCTGAGTCTTTTGTCTTTGTTTTCTGGCTGCCTGCTTTCTCTGAGCTTTGGAGAAGTAGTTCTACTTTCTAGTCTTCTGTTTCTAAGTGTAAGGACAAAGAGATCAGCTAGTAAGTTATATGGTTTCTTTTCTTTGGTATTTGCATGAATATAAGTGCTGGAGTGCTTTGATTTGTATTCTTCTTTTGAATAAGGCTGTTTATTCAATATTCTTTTAAGCAATCGACCCTGTGTTGTATCATCTAATACAGAGAGAACATTTGTATGTATTTTTCTTTCTTTTTATATAAAGCTTTCTTTTAAGACCTGTTGGAGTTTTTCCTTACTTCAGGGAAATTGAGTCTGTACTCACCAGGGAATTGGTGGGAGGAAGAAGTCAAGGGGAGATCTGTGTGTTGGATTGCTAGCCTGACTTTGCATTCCCTCTGGGGGAATAGGAAAGTACTTTTTGCTTCCAGGACTGGAAATAGAGAGGGGGAGTCACTCCGTGTAGTTTCACAGAGCTTATGTCTGTGTATCTCTCCAGGAGCATCTGGAGGGGGGAAGGGAAAAAGGATTATTTCCCTTTGTTGTGAGACTCAAGGGATTTGGGTCTTGGGATCCCCAGGGAAGGTTTTTCAGAGGGACCAGAGTGCCCCAAAACACTCTAATTTTTTGGGTGGTGGCAGCAGGTACCAGGTCCAAGCTGGTAACTAAGCTTGGAGGTTTTCATGCTAACCCCCATATTTTGGATGCTAAGGTCCAAATCTGGGACTAAGGTTATGTCATGAGTGGCAGCCGGTGGGATATAGACAGAATCCAGAAGCCAGTAGGAATATTATATTTTTCTTTTCTCTGCTAAGGGCTTTTTAGCAGAGAGAGAAACAGTTGGTTTTAAAAGGGAACCAGAGAGAATTTTTTTTTTCTGCTCTCTCTCGCAGTTTGTGGCTTGCATGTTAAGGGTCTTTTGTCATGCAATAGCCCTCCCATTAGGAGGCAAGTACCAGCACTTATAGGCATGCAAATAAAGTGGTTTTTCTGGTTTCCCTTCATTGAACATTAGCTAGAGAGAGAAAAGGAAAATTAGCTAAAGGCACTGTTGCTAGGCAGACTTCAGGAGGCAACAGAGAACCTGCAGTTCAGAAGATAAACACCGGAGGGCACCCCAACACAAGAAAACAGGAACCATGACTTCTAAGGCAAAAATTGACGCCGAAGAACAAATCAAAGAAGCTGAACACAGGCGACAACTGGAAATAAAACAAAAAGAGATGGAGATGAAAGAAAGAGAAGAACAGATCAAAGAGGCAGCCTACCAAAGAGAACAGGCAGCCAAAGAGGCAGCCAAAGAGGCAGCACACAAAAGAAAACTAGAAGAAGAAGAGGTGGCCTACCGAAGGAAACAAGCAGAAGATGAGTTGGCCCACAGAAGGAAGCAAGAAGAAGAGGAGGCGGCCCACCGCCGAGACATGGAAAAACACCAAAAAGAAATGGAAAAACAACAAAAAGAAATGGAAAAACAACAAAAAGAAAATGAAGAGAAGGAAAAACAGAGAAAACATGAACTGGAGATGGCAAAAGCTGGGCTGCCTGTGCCAGCCAACCCTAACAACCCGGCGCCAAATATTGCTCCACAGCACAGGAAATTTCCCACCTACAAGGCAGGTGATGACACCGAGGCCTTCTTGGAAAACTTTGAAAGAGCCTGTCTTGGGTACAGCATCCCCGAAGACTAGTACATGGTAGAATTAAGGCCACACCTCAGTGGACCTTTAGCAGAGGTGGCAGCTGAAATGCCTAAGCAGCAAATGAATGACTATAAACTTTTTCAAACCAAGGCCAGATACAGGATGGGGATAACCCCAGATCATGCCCGTCGGCGCTTCAGAACCCAAAAGTGGAAACCAGAGGTGTCATTTCCCAAACACGCCTACTACATTGCAAAAAACTATGAGGCCTGGCTAACAGGAAACAACATTCAAACCTTGGAAGAACTGAACCTCCTCATACAAATGGAGCAGTTCTTGGATGGTGTTCCTGAAGACATCACACGGTACATACAAGATGGAAACCCCAAGAATATCGCTGAGGCGGGGGAGATTGGAGCCAAATGGATGGAACTGGCAGAAAGCAAGAAAGCTACTGTCAAGGGGAACGATTACCCCAGGGGGCACACAGACCATAAACCCTACAACCGAGGACAGCCAAAGACCCCACATACCACCCAAGTAAAGCCACAGATACCCTACCCTTCAACCTCACCAGTCTCCAGTAACTCACCTCGGCCCAGTGACCCATCAGATGGAAGATGCTTTAAGTGTAATGAACTGGGACATATCAAGGCCAAGTGTCCCAAGAACACCATGCGAGTGCAATTCATTACACCACCATCACACCAAAGATCCCCAGGCCCGGATGCCTCTCAAATACCCTTGGAGCGAAGGGAAAATTTGAGAGTGGGCGGAAAGAAGGTTACTGCGTGGAGAGACACGGGGGCACAAGTGTCAGCTATCCACCAATCCTTCGTTGACCCCAAATTCATCAACCCAAAGGCCAAAGTTACAATTTACCCCTTCATGTCACAAGCTGTAGACTTGCCTACAGCTCAACTGCCTGTCCAGTACAAAGGCTGGTCAGGAATGTGGACTTTTGCAGTCTATGACAATTATCCTATCCCCATGCTACTGGGGGAAGACTTGGCCAACCAGGTGAGGCGGGCCAAGAGAGTGGGAATGGTTACACGTAGCCCAACCAGGCAAGCTTCCAGACCCATTCCTGTTCCTGAACCGTCCACAGAGGCCCCGTCTGTGTTACCAGAGACCCAGACAGAGGTAGTGGACCCGGATTCCATGCCTACCACTGAAACAGCCACAGCATTTACACCTTCACATAACACAAGAACCAGGGGTCACCCGATTAAATTAATAGGCAGCAGGTTTAAATCAAACAAAAAGAAGTATTTCATCACACAATGCACAGTCAACCTGTGGAACTCCTTGCCAGAGAATGTTGTGAAGGCCAAAACTATAAGAGTTCAAAAAAGAACTAGATAAGTTCACCATGCTCTGGGCATCCATAGCCTCTGTTTGCCAGAAGCTGGGAATGGGCAACAGGATACATCACTAGATGGTTGCCTGTTCTTTTCATTCCCTCAGAAGCTTTGGCCAGTGGCAGAAGACAGGATACTGGGCTAGACAGACCATTGGTCTGACACCGTATGGCTGTACTTATGTTCTTAGGCACGTGCTCATATTTGGGGAAAACTGATCTCACAGAAATCCTTGTATTCATCAAAGTAGCCATTCCTTTGTTGAAAATCTTCTTCAGTACAACATGAATGACTGTGATATGCAAAACATTTTCCCTGTGCTCCATATTAATGCTTTGCTTCAGCTCTTGGGGATGTTACAGGTAGGCTATGGCAAAAGGCATGTTGTATTCGTCTCCTAAACTGTTCAGCAAGGCATCTGCATACTGCACTAGAGAATGGACGTTACATCATTTTCTCCATTGACTAAATGCAGCACAGAAAGCTTGTTATGTTAAATGATGCTAATTTCTTTTGTTAATTAACAAATAATATAATTCTAAGGAGACCCTGATATTCTTACTAGGTACACATTTGTGATTTTATACAGTCTGTAGTTTTCAAATTAATGGTACCTGAAAAACCCTGAGATTCTTTAGAGATACTTGTTTTCATGAGTTTCTTTCTTTAAAACCAATTTTTAAGTGATTAGTACTTAAACTAATTAACAGAGTTTTTTAAATCCTCAGAAAATTCAAGTTTCCTCAGAGATCACATTCTCAAAATTTGGGGTGGATACACTGTTTTGCCTTTAAAAAACAACAACAAAAAGGAGTTTGAACCCCCATTGTAAATGCAAAATAGAACCCAATTTGAACTGATGTCACTACTTCTCTTTCATAATAAGTTAGTCAGGTAAACTTTGTCGTAAGTAATGTAACAAAATTAAAGTATCTCAACTTATTGTTTGTGGTAATGCCGATAATATGGTTTGGTACTTTTCATACATACTGTAATGGACAGTATGTACCCCAGAGAACTGACAGGTATACTGAGATCAGGAGAAAGGAACAACAAAATGGATGTCTGTTCAAATCAACAAATTTCACTTCCGCTGTGCTGCCTACATTGGATTGTAGGGAAGATTTAAAAACGGGAGGGTCCTTTCAGATGAGTTTAGGGATGTTGGGGGATACATGAAAGAAAGCATGGAGGAAGTGTTTGAAAGATTGACAAACTGGTGGGCTGGAGTGGAGGGGGCAGGGTATCACATGGAGCTCAGCAAGGGTAGATAAGCAGAGGGCAGATTTAGCACTTTGAAGGAGAAGACGTTGTTTAAATCTGATACAACAGGAGACGGGCAAAGGCATTCAAAGGGAGCAGTAAGATGATCAAACCAGCAAGGTAAGGAAGATGACTGTACAGCTCAAAGTCATTATGCTATTTTAAAAAATGAATATTTCTGAATGCATTGTGCATGGAAATATTTTGAATCACTTTTCCTCTAAATGTGGCTTTTTGATGGTGTCTGGGATACATTCCGTGAAGTCCAAGCTAGGTGCCTATCAGACAGGACCTTAAAAGAACAGAAGGAGATCAGCATTAAAAATGAAACACACATTTTAAAAACAATATGTTAAATATTTTGTTCTTTCCCTCTAATGTACTCAGTGCCTTTCCAGTGTACCACAGATCGTTTTCTAAGATTGGGAACTGGTAGTGAGTTTTGTGTGTTAGTCACGTGTCTACAGTACCTTTTCCTAAGTCAAGTGATAATTACTCAAGGGCCTCATCTTGTCAGTTATTTGTCATGTCATCAGTTTTCATTCATGCAGGAAGTCCAGTTCAGTGGTACTTTCTAGGGGATTAAAAACTCCCGTAGTGAAGATTTTCTAGGATTAAGGGCTAGATTTGTACCCATACTCCTCAGTAAGAGCCCTCCTTGGGCAGAGGTGAAAACCAAAGGGTGGGCAACTCTTGATAGACTTCCATTAACTATCGAAATGTGCCCTTTTTGGAACTAGTGGTGAAATCTTGGGGCTATATTTAGCGCCACCATTTCAAATTTTGGTAGCGGGGGCAAGTTTAACTGTGATTCCTGGGGCTACTTAGGCACCTGAAAACTCTAGGTTTTTTTTTGCAGATAACTTAGAAATTTGCTGACAGAAGCACTATGTCTAATTCCTATATAAAGAAAGACAAAATATATACAAACAACAATTAAAACCATATATTAAGTTTTGATATGTATGTTTAGAACAATAAAGAGATAATACAGCAAGATAGTCACAATCCCAAACCTTGAGGTATCATAAGAACAGCCATACGGGGTCAGACCAATGGTCCATCTAGCCCTGTATCCTGTCTTCTGATGGTGGCCAATGAGTGCTTCAGAGAGGATGAAAAGATCAAGTGATCCATCCCCTGTTGTCCACGCCTAGCTGCTGGCAAACAGAGGCTTGGGAAACTCAGAGCATGGTGTTGCATCTCTGACCATTCTGGCTAAAGAGCCATTGATGGACCTGTCCTCCATGAACTTATCTAGTTCTTTTTTTAACCCTAGAAGTTGACTGTGCAGTGTGTGAAGTAGTACTTCCTTTTGTTTGGAACCTACTGCCTATTAATTTCATTGGGCCACCCCTAGTTTTTGTGTTATGTGAATAACATTTCCTTATTTACTTACTCCACACCAGTCAAGATTTTATAGACTTCTGTCATATCCCCCCTTAGTCATCTCTTTTCAAGTTGAAAAGTCCCAGTCTTTTTAATCTCACCTCATATGGAAGCTGTTCCATACTTCTAATCATTTTTGTTGCCCTTCCTTGTACCATTTCCAATTCCAATATATTGTTTTTGAGATGGTACGACCACATCTGCATGCAGTATTCAAGATCTGGGCTACCATGGATTTATATAGATGCATTGTGATATTTTCTGTCTTATCTGTCTGTCTTTCCTAATGGTTCCTAACATTCTTTTAGCCTTTATGATTGCCACCGCACATTGAGCAGATGTTTTTAGAGAACTATCCATGATACCACTCAAGAAAAAGATCTTGGAGTTAACAGCTAATTTAGAGCCCATCATTTTGTATGCATAGTGGGGTTATGTTTTCCAGCGTGCATTACTTTGCATTTTCTTTCCTATATACGTTTTGGAACCTTAATACAAGAACTAATAACTTTAACCGGTAAATAAAATTCATGCAGAGTATTTGCTCAATATCATTGTCCTTACAGCTTCACACCAATCACCCTGAAACATCCACATACTCTTTTATTTTCATTTATATTACCTTCTAGAAAATTATAAGCAAGAAAACGTGCACTCTTAATTTGTATATTTGATTTCTCATTAAAAAGCGATGAAGTCTAAAGCATTTGTTTCTCCTCAATCATTCTAAAACATGGAATAACTAATAAATTAGATGACAAATTCGTTTTCGCACTAGCTTTAAAAAAGGAAAGATGAAAAGTGTTTAAAGTGATAATTGAAAAGAAAATATTACAATAGATGGGCCAACATGGGTTTCCTATCAGCTCTAAGACACCTGAAGGTGTATTTTCAACAGATTAAAATGTTATCACTTTTTCTCAATAGCAGTGTATTTTCTTTTCCTATTAAGTTACTCAGTAATATAAATAAAGTCTTAAACATTGTAATCTGTTTATACAATGCATTTGCTATTTCTCCAGCACAAATGAAAACACACTTCAGTTCAAGGTACTAAAGATGTAAAGATTAAAACATGAAAATGAAATTTAAAAATTGAACTTGCATTTACAAATGACTGATCTAAAAGCCTGTTTTAGTTTTTGGAAACTGTTCAATTCTATGATGTGATATAGATGTCCTGAGTCTGTATCTGCAATGGCCCAACTGAATGATTCTTAACCATTTCTTAATGAAAATATAATATATAACCCTGTATGTCTTAAATAATAATAAGAAAATTTGCCCTTGTCACTTCAAGAGCATAGTCGTATGCTAAGGAAGTTAATCAAGAGACCTGTTCTAAGGCTGAACAACCTGATAGGATTAAGAGCCCTCCAGGAATTGTTTAAAAAAATGTCCCAGGGGTATGTAGGCTAATTCAAGAAAGAAAACATTTTTATTTGCTGATTGAGAAGTAGAGGTATGTACAATAACTTCCTCTGATTTTCATCAGGCACATTGACTTGTGTAAGGGCAGCACTGACTTTTACACTGAAAATAAAATTGATCAGCTTTGTGAAGAGTTGAGATCAGCACTCGTCAAGTCCCTTCTCTGGGCCAAGGCTATCCTGAAACTGCTCTCTCCTGGCTCTCATCCTATCAGATGGGTAACAAGGAGCTATTTACCCATTTGAATTGCTTTGAGTGCCCCTCTGATCCTGGGGCTGGCGGGGGGAGGGGTGGTGTCAGCTCTCCTGGTCTGTCACACAGAGCTGACAGCCAAGGAAACCTGAGCCAAGGGGAGCTGTTTGTCCAGCTCCTCTGGGACAGCCCTGCAGCAACTTCTCAGACCACAGCTAAGGGTTTCTGGCTCCTCTGGCGAGAGCACGGAGAAGTGGTTCATTTTTCTGTTTGCACTCTGCTGTGGTACGAAACTCGGGGGTGCAGGGGGGAGGAGATGACACCTCTGGCTATATACATTTTGCTGAGGTCTCTATATGTCGAAATGTGCCCTTCTGTAAATCTGCCCTCCTTTTTGTACACCCCCATCTGTATGTCATTTAGTGATTTTGGAGAAGGGATAGCTCAGTGGTTTGAGCATTGGCCTGCTAAACCCAGACTTGTGAGGTCAGTCCTTGAGGGGGCCACTTAGGGATCTGGGGCAAAATCAGTACTTGGTCCTGCTAGCGAAGGCAGGGGGCTGGACTCAGTGACCTTTCAGGGTCCCTTCCAGTTCTATGAGACAGGTATATGTCCATATATTATTATTATTTATTATTATAAATAAAGGCTGGGTTCCATGACATGGACAAGAGAGCCTGGGATCTGGATGAGAGGGACTTCCTGGGCACTTTGCTCCCATCACCCACAGCTCTAATCTCACACATGATTGCAGAACCCCTGCACTGAGTAAAGGTACTTAGGAAGGTCAAACACTCAATTGAGACCTCCCTGAGACTTCAGTTCCTGCACACACCTTACTAATGTTTAATAGCTGAGTTCAGAGAAATTTGCACATGTGCAGCAGCAACAAGAGCATGTTTTGATGTGAGATTGATTGTATGGTAAGACCCTCAAGATCCCAGTTACCACTTTGCTTGCATTGACCTTGGAGACTCCCTGAAGGCCTTGCCCTCTCAAAGTTCTTCACTGCCATGAATTCTAAGTCTAATGTGGATTTCACTTGCTACCAGCTGTCCTCTTGTGTTCATTTCAGAATCGAGTTGTGCACCAGAACCTGGGAGAGCGGAATTACCACATCTTTTATGCATTGCTGGCTGGTGTCAGTGGGGAGCAGAAAGGTAATTGATCTCTCAGTAAGCTGACCCCATGCAAACAAAATTAATTTTAATACAGCCAAATGCAAGGTTGAACATCTACAAATTAAGAGTGCAGGCCACACCTGCAAAATGGGATGCTGAATCCTAGAAAGCAGTGACTCTGAAAAGGATTAGGGGTCATAATGGACAAGCAATTGAATATGAGCTCACAATGCAATGTTGTGGCAAAAAAGAGCTAATGTGATCTTTGTATAAACAGGAGCAGTAAGCAGGAACGGGGTGGCAGTCTTTCCAAAATTATTAACAGCACTTTGGATGGTTGATAAACACTGCTAGCCTTGCCAAAAAAGGAGAAGTGGGTGAGAGGAGAGGGTGGATATCTGTTGCACTAGAATGGAAAGGGAGTTCCAGGCATAAGAGGAAGTGGGAGAGAGAGATGTCTTTGCACAGCAAAGGGGAAACAGAGAGGAGTGCACAGAGCTAAGCGAAATTATTTAGGCCTTTGAAGGGGAAGATGAGGCGCCTTAAATTTGATACAGAAGGTAGGAGGGATCCAGTGGATGGATTTAAAGAGAGGGAGTAACAGGCAGCAGAGATGTTTTCAAGGTAGAATGTTTGGCAGATGGACAGGTGAGATTTGGAGAGACCAGAGAGAAGGAGGTTGTAGCAGTGGAGGCAAGTGACAACCACAGCCTGGATAAAGATTTTAGCTCTAGTCATGGGGAGGGGAAGGATGGAATATGTAGATGTCATATAGTAAAAGCAACAGGTTTTGACAGCTGTATAGCTGTGGCAGAAAGGAGCTGAAAATGGCACTGTGATGGTGAATCTGGGTGAGGTTGTGAACAGTGATAGAGGAGGGTGAACAAGAGGAAGTTTTGTGGAGAAAGGTGAGTTCATTTTTCACCATGTTAATTTTGCCCTGGGAGTGGGATATTAGAGAGACATTAAGAGAGATGAGGCTGGAGTGGGTGGGGCGATACCATGGTTTCATCAGCACAGCAAAGAGATAGTAATTGAAGCCATGAGAGCAGAAGAGATAATGTAGAGGGACAAGGATGCCAGAAGGATTCAGTTCAGTTTGGATCTATTCTACTTCTTATATTTTCCTCAAAACTGTAGTGTCTTAGCGCCTTCCAGTCATGCATTAAGTGATATGACTAACAACATCTGTTACGTGTGCTTTGTTCTTCTGTGGCAGCAGGACGGAGGGGAGTTATGTGCTCAGTGCAATGTTTTCTTTTGGTAGGATTTTTTCTCCTACTGTTTGCGCTGCTGTGTTTGTTAGAGAAGGCTGGTCAGAGAAGTGCTCTTGGCACTTGGAGTGGAAGGTGCTGTCGTTTGCAATGGCCCTTAGTTCTCGTTGGAGTTCGTTCCACAGTCTCGGACCAGCTCCTGAGAAAAATCTGTTACCTGCACAAATAAGCTTCATCTTTACAGCAGAATGTTCCACTGGGCCTGAGGAATGGAGTGGGTCAACCTCTCTTCATCCTAGAGCTTTAGGTTTTCTTTTAGATGTGCTGGACTCAGCCAACTAAACTCCTTGAAGACAAGGACCAAGACCTTGAACTTGATTCTATATTCTGTAGATGGATAACAGGACGTTTAAACACATCCCTAATGGTGTCCATAGTTAAAGAAGTACTTAAACATCCAACACTGCAGAAAGCTGAGGAGAGTTTCCTGTTTGGGGTGCATTGTTATGGACTAAATGTCCCTCTTACTGACAGGACATTGCTAGCAGCTTCTTTAATGCTTTCAATCTTTTGTCATTCCCTTTTTAAGGCCGGTCATATTCTCGTGTCTAAAATGCCTAAGAAATGCCCTCTTTAAATAATGAGGATTTTTGTGTTTACTGAATTTATCTCAGGAATGTATTCTCTATGAAGACCTCAGGGGGCCTCCTTAGCTGTCCATACGCACCTACACACACTGCCCATTCATTTCAGGGTCCAGTTTACAATGTACCTCCTTGGTTATTAGAACTCTCCATGTACTTGCTGTAGCTGACCTCACTTACTCCTCTCTTCTCCCCTTGCTGACCTTCGTCTCATCTGGTGTTGACCTCTTCTTCGAATGCTTGCTTATGTCAATTCCATTCTAAGAGTGTGCATGCCCACGTGCATGGTCATTGGAGAGTTTTGTCTTAGTGGTATCCATAGAGTTGGCTGTGGTGCCCCCTTAAGTGCCATGCTCATGCATCCGTATGCCCTCTCAGTTCCTTCTTACCACTCATGAGAGTTGGTCAGAGTGCCTTGTCTTGCATAGCAAGAGTATTAGTGGTTCTTAACAGCCCATTGTTATTCCCTTTCTGTTTAGTTTGTAGGTACTTAGTTAGCATTTTAAGTACATTTTAGTTCTTAGTTTAGTGGTTAGAGTCCCAACTGGGACTCCGCCCTGGAGCATTCCCCGGGCTTTAAGCCATGTTCCTCATGCAACAGGCCGATACCTATCAGTGACCCTCACGGCAGCTGTTTGAAGTGCTTGGGGGAATCTCATATAAAAGGAAAGTGCAGGATTTGCAAAAACGTTCTTCCCAGAACTCCAAAGAAGAGGGACCTCCACTTGAGAGAGCTCCTGATGGATGTTGCGCCCGACGTCAGAGCTTTCCTGACTGGATTCCACTCCTAGCACCTTGGCATCAGTGTGGAGTGCCCCGCCAGCACCAGGATCCTCCCAGCACTGTTCCCCCTTCCCAGTGCCCAAGAAGTGTCCAAAGAAAAAGAACTCCCTGGCATCGTCCAAGGAGGGGAAGGGGGCTCTGGGCAAAGTACCTAGTTCAGGCCATGTGCCCGCCCTGGGACTACAAGGGAGTACTATTAAGGTTGTACCCCCTAGCCCAGCCAAGGATCTAACTCCTGGGAGCGGTAGGGGATCCTGGCTTCTATAGGGACGTTCATCGTCCAAGACGGCCCAAGTGGCCAAAGACCTGGTGGGCCCACCAGTACTGGAAACAGCGTGCCAGGCACCAAAAGTGACTAAAGCCCTGCAGCCCAAGGGCACGCCAATCGTTGGACCTCCCCAAAGGGCAGGGGAGCACTATTGGCTCCCGGATTGCAGGCGTTCATCTATGTCCCCAAGGCTTAGGACACCGGTCCCACAACCCCAGTTGATGGCTAGATGGCCCAGATCCCCAGCACCGTGCTCTCCTACCACAAGGCACGGATTGCCAGAAGCAAGACACTGGTCCCCACGGTCCCGGTACCAGCGAGCCTCCCGCCGAAGATCACCTTGGCACATATCTCTATCACCCAGGTGGTCTCCTAGGCGCCGGTCCACCCTGGTACCTGACCTCTTGCCATTGCGGCACCAATCTCTGCTGCCTTGGTACCATTCGAGGGACAGGCAGCAATCCCCACCCTCTGGACATCGGTCTCTGGTGAGAGTTAGTTGGTATACGCAGGCCTCACAGCGCCACCATGGTCACTGGAAGGGGACTGTTCAGAGTTGGAGCTGGGTTTCAGCCCATTGCCAAGTGGGAGTATGAATCCCGTCAGCCTGCGAGACCAGCATGGTGTTGGTGGCATGGCAGCAGGGACAGTGGCCTGCTCAATGTCTGTGTTGGAGCCATTGGGTGGGTACCGGTGATGCCAGTTCCATACTCCCACTTCTCCCCTGTGGCTGTCTTGGACAAACCACCGGCACCAGTTTCAGAACACAGTGTGGAATCCACTACAGGAACAACTCAACAGGCACAAACACCCAAGGTGCCGTCTCCAGAAAGGGAGGGGGAACCCGCCCCTCCCCCAGTGATGCCCTCATCCTCTTCGTCACCGGACGAAGCAGTGGCTGGGCCCTCCTGGTCTGTTGGTAGTTCCCCTGAAGACTTTAAGGAGCACCAGGCGCTCCTTAAAAGGATGGCTACCAACTTGAACCTCAACATTGAGGAGTTAGAGGAGCAATCAGACGATTTGTTCAACGTCCTATTGTCCTCCACCCCAGCCCACATTGCATTACTTGTCCACCCAGGGGTTCTAAAGATTGTTAAAATGCTGTGGGAGAGCCCATCTTTGATTCCACCTATGTCCAAAAGAAAAGAAGTATTTTGTCCCTGCAAAGGGGTTTGAATGTCTCTTTATGCACCCACCAGCGGGGGTCGCGGATTGTGTCCGCAGTTAATGAGAGGAACAGGCAGGGACAGGTGAGTGACACACCAAAAAATGAAGGCACCAAACGACTAGGTCTCTTCGGCAGAAAGATTTATTTGACGGCCAGCCTACAATTCCAGGTATCCAACCACCAAGCCCTGTTGAGCAGGTATAATTTTAACTTATCGGACTCCCTTATCAAGGACCTAGTCCTCAAGTTTGCCATGATTCTGCAGGAGGGCAAAGCAGTGGTGAAGGAAGCCCTCCAGATGGCCTGGGATGCTACAGACTCGGCCGCCAGGGTGGTTGCCTTGGCGGTGGCCATGGGGTGCAGCTCTTGGCTACAGTCTTCGGGGTTATACCAAGAGATGCAGGCCATGATCCAAGACCTCTCGTTTGAGGGTTCAGGGCTCTTCTCTGAGCACACTGATGTGAGGCTGAATGGCCTCAAAGATTCCCGGGCCACCTTGTGGTTGCTGGGCCTCCACACTCCGCAGTTCCAGCCTCCTCCTCCACCTCTGTCCTGGCTGGTCTTCCCAGCAGGGATCCTACAGGTGAAAGGACAAAGACAAAGGGTTTAAGCGATGCCACCCTTCATCCTTTTGCTTGCTGGCTCATCCCAGCCCTTCGAAACACCCTGGGGGCCAGAGACAGGCATTTCAAAGATGTGAATGGGGGCAGCGCCTCAGTCCTGTACCTGGATCCATCCTCCTGTTCTTTCCTCAACTGCTTATTCCCCTTCCAGTCGGCATGGTTGTGAGTGACATCAGACTATTTGCTGCTCAACACAAGCAAATGGGGCCTGAGACCCAATCTGGACCTGCGTCACCTTGACAAGCATCTCAAGAAGTTGAAGTTTCACATGGTCTCCCTTGCCTCCCTCATCCCATCCCTGGATCTGGGAGACTGGTACGCCGCCCTCAGTTTGAAGGACACATATGTCCATATTTCCATTTTCCCAGAACATAGAAGGTTCCTCCGTTTTGTGTTGGGCCAGTGCCATTTCTAATTCATGGAGCTGCCCTTTGGTCTCTTGTCAGCCCCGAGAATGTTTACAAAGTGCATGGTGCCAGTGGCCACTTACCTGAGTTATTGGGGCATTCAAATTTACCCATACCTCGACTGGCTGATCAAGGGCTGGTCTTGGCATCAGAAGTGGCGGCACCTCGATCTGGTTTGCTCCACATATCCATTCCATTACCTGAACTCCTGCCCCTCTGGAGTTGCCAGCAAGAAGGAACTGAGAAGGTGTGGGGCCAACAGCACCTAATATACTAACGCATGAATGCGGCACTCAAGGAGGCGCCACAGCCATCCCTACAGATACCGCTAAGGCAAAAATCTCTGATGACTGTGCATGTGGGCATGCACACACCGACAATGGAATGGACATCTCTAAGACTGTCCTAGGCAGGGCTGGCTTTAGGAAGTGTGGGACCCAATTCGAATACTCGGCGGCGGTCTGGGTCTTTGGCGGCACTTCAGCGGCGGGTCCTTCACTCGCACTGGGTCTTCCGCGGCACGGAAGGACTCGCTGCCAAAATGCCGCCGAAGACCCGGAACGAGTGAAAGACCCGCTGCCGAAGAGCTGGACCGCCGCTGGATGAGTAAAAATTAAAAAGTTAGGCGCCCTTCTTTAGGGTGCGGGGCCCAATTCGGGGGAATTGGCCTAAAGCCAGCCCTGGTCCCAGGCTTGTTTCTGTTGAAAAATGGGAGAGCAGTTGGTTAGGTGAATCGTATAGGATTAGTTTTATACCCTCCTTCCTGTTAATTTAAATACTCTTAGCAATGAATTTCCATCTTTAAAAAGAGGAGTGGTCTCCCTATATCAGAGGTGAAACCAGGCTTGGAATATCTGGAGCTTGGCCTATGAATAAAATCATGTGTTTCACTAATTGCTAGTATTCTAGATCTAAAGTCCTCTCCACTACCTTGCCCTCAGAATAACTTAGAAGGGAAAAGTAGCAAAGGATGTCAGCTGATTCCTGAGTAAGCTAACACCTGCTCCCCTCTCTGCTTGCTGCAGAAGCCCTGTCTCTCTCTGAACCAGAGAACTATCGCTACCTGAACCAGTCCGGCTGTGTGAGTGATGAGAACCTGAATGACCTAGAGATGTTCAACAAGGTCATGGTGAGTTCTTCTCCTGGGTTCCATGTGGCACTTCCACTGCGATCTTGTTGCAGTTTCTTTAGAGTAATTTCACCATCCCTGATAGCCTCTGTGGTTAGACCATTTTTGGTTTGGATGGGGTTTGGCCCTTGAACAGGGGAAGCAATTAAAATATGAATGGAACAGGAATATTTTCACAGATTAAAAGAGATGAAGCCCAGACCTGAAAGTGGGAGTCAGCCTGAGAACACCATGCAGGTGCTGCAATGCCTGAGAGAGTCAGAGTGGCCTTGTCTCCAGCACAAAGTTGCTCAAAGAGTCGGACATTGCGTGAAGGGATGCAACATCATGTGACCTGCATGCATTGCTCTGGCATTTCACTTGTGTTATTTAGCACGGCTCGTGCACTGCATTGTCTGGCCTGGTGAGAGGTTTGGGCAGGAGAAGGGATGCGTTCCCTTGAACACACAAAGTAAGGCAGAAGCTAAAGGTTATAAATGTAACTGAGCTAGGTAACCTGATTCCAACACTGTTAAAATGTGTGGTGTGGACACTTCGTACATCTATCCCTGTAACTTGGACAGACCTGACTCTGTGTTTGGTGAAAACAAGGCCAAAGAAATGTATTTAATATATTAAAATATAAGGGAAACAAACTTGAACTAGCAATGACATTGAACCATGGTGATTTTAGTGTTGGGGCAGAGGAGAAACCTGGTGGGAAGAATAGATAAGTAGAAAGCTCTAGAGCTGGGTTTAGTGTGTATGAGAGGGGGGATTTGAAAAGGTCTAAAAATACACTAATAATTGTACAACCGCTCCCCAAGAGATAAGCTATATGATCCCTAATAGGTCTCTTCCATCTGAGTGACTGTGATTCTGAGCCTCCTATTTTAAACAGTACAGCCCTGTTGATGTAAGTTATGTCTTCTCTTTGTGGCTTTGAGTAGACTGCTCTGAAAGTGATGGAGTTTAGCACTGAAGAGATACGTGACATCTTCAAACTTCTCTCTGGCACTCTTCAGCTGGGAAACATGGAGTTCATGACGGCTGGAGGAGCCCAGGTTACAACCAAAGCAGGTAAATATGATCCTGTGAACTATACTGTCTGCTGTCCAAGCCCAGATAGTCCCCCACCATGGCTCGGTCCCTCCCTCTCTCCCCTTGATACCCTAGTTTGCTGGTACGCATCACCAAAGCCCCAATAGCTTAACCCAGTCAACCCACATTGCCCAAGTTCCTCTGATTGAGATCTTGACCCAGGTTGCTGGGCTCCAAGCCTGATACATCAACCTGATTAGGTCATGGCCCTGAGGCCCCTTTCATCCCCCCCCCCATTACTCTGGAGCTGAGTCAATAGACACATGGTTATTTATGATCTGTGTGTAAATAAAAATATGGAGATATTTAAATAGAAACATGCAGAGGTATAAACAAATTGTCCACTACAGATTTTCATGCACCTTCCTCCAAAGTATCTGGTACTGATCACCATTGGAGCCAGGATACCCAACCAGAGGTATCTAGTCTGAGCTGGTCTGGCAGAGCCTCAGTTCTTAAAGAGGCAGAAGTTTAAAAAATGAGCAAACGTTTAAAAATATTTACAAAATTACACACAGAATAACTTTTAAACTTGTTTTAATTTGTTATTCTCATCCTCCCTCCTCTTTTAGTCTTTGGTTTTTGTGATATTCACACAGACATTCATTTGCATCTTGACAAACTAGCTTGTAAGCTCTTCTGGGCAGAGGGCAGGTCTTGTGTGTGTTTGTGTAGTACGTTGCTCAATGATCCCGGCACAATGATCCTGATTAGGGGTCTCTGATCACTACTGGAACATAAACAATAATATTACACAGTAGTGTAGTCAGTAATTCATCCGAAGGCTGCTTGTAATTCATGCCTTTCAAAATTATCTTGTGAAATGTCAAATGAACTTGATACTCTTCTTTGACAAAATTACAAGAATGATTAAGGAAGGTAAGTATGCTAATATAATACACTTGGACTTGGGTAAGGTGTTAGACTTAGGCCTAAAGGAATTCAAAAAGGAATCTAGGCACCTGAATCCCAGTTTTAGGCCTTGCTGCAATTCACAAAACTGCTTAACTGCCACCAAATCGTCTAGGCACCTAAGCCCTCTTGGTGCCCCAGTTTTTGCAGTAAAAATTCCCTTGGTGCCTGTGTTTCTGCCTCTGGGCCTGTGCCCTGCTGTCTCCCTCTGGGCATCCAGATGCCTGTCTCCTGCCAAAGCCCCAGAGCAATTCATGAACTATGAGAGGAGTGTCTGTTTCTTCTGTGGGGCCTGATCCATTAGGTATGCTCAGAGGCTGTCTGGCTCTATACAGAATGCCTGGAGTGGGTTTATCCTATCAGACTTAACTTGATATCCCTTTTTGATGAGATTACAAGTTTGATTGAAAAGATAATATTGATCTTGGTACACTTACATTTCTCTAAGGCATTTGACTTGGTACTGCACATTTTGATTAAAAAACTAGAACTGTATAAAATTAACATGGCACAAGTTAAATGGATTAAAAACTGGCTGATAGGTCTCAAAATGTAATTGTAAATGGGGAATTGTTATCGAATGGGTTTGCTTCTAGTGGGGTCCCAGGGGGATCGGTTCTTGGCCATGTGCTATTTAACATTTTTATCAATGACCTGGAAGAAGACATAAAATCATCACTGATAAAGTTTGCAGATGACCTGAAAATTGGGAGGAGTGGTAAATAGTGAAGTGTGATCTGGATCGCTTGATAAATGCTGCAAGCAAACAATATATGTTTTAATATGGGTAAATGTTAATCTGTTCATCTAGGAACAAAGAATGTAGGCCATACTTCCGGAATGCGGGGGTGAGGGATTCATCCTGGGAAGTAGTGACTCTGAAAAATATTTGGAGGTGGGGGTGGATAATCAGCTGAACATGAGCTCACAGGGTGGCAGTGTGGCCAAAACAGCTAATGCGATCCTGGGATGCATAAATAGGGGAATCTTGAGTAGGAGAAGAGAGGTTACTTTTCCTCTGTATTTGGCACTAGGGTAACAGCTGCTGGAATCCTGTGTCCAGTTCTGGTGCCCACAATTCATTTATGTACTGTGACAAAGTTCCTCTTCTACCTTGGTGGGTCCTGCACTTACTGGCAGATTTGCTCACCTCAGTGATCTTCCCCACAGTCTGGATCAACTCCTCCTGTGTCTGATCTGGAGTTGGGAGGTTTGGGGAGAACCCGGACCCCCCCTCTACTCCGGGTTCCAGCCCAGGGCCCTGTGGATTGCGCTGTCTATAGTGCCTCCTGTAACAGCTGCATGACAGCTACAACTCCCTGGGCTACTTCCTCGTGGCCTCCTCCAAACACCTTCTTTATCCTCACCACAGGACCTTCCTCCTGGTGTCTGATAACGCTTGTACTCCGTAGTCCTCCAGCAGCACACCCTCTCACTCTCAGCTCCTTGTGCTTTTTGCTCCCAGCTCCTCACACAC
Organism: Gopherus flavomarginatus; assembly: GCF_025201925.1. Lineage (NCBI taxonomy): Eukaryota > Metazoa > Chordata > Testudines > Testudinidae > Gopherus > Gopherus flavomarginatus. The sequence goes on from NC_066626.1 coordinate 82,843,552, forward strand.
ACTTCCTCTCCTCTAGCTCTTCCTCCCCTGACTGGAGTGAGCTCCTTTTTAAACCCAGGTGCCCTGATTAGCCTGCCTTGATTGGCTGCAGGTGATCTAATTAGCCTGGCTGCCTTAATTGGTTCTAGCAGGTTACTGATTACTCTAGTGCAGCCCCTGCCCTGGTCACTCAGGGAACAGAAAACTACTCACCCAGTGACCAGTATATTTGCCCTCTACCAGACTCCTGTACCCCACTGGTCTGGGTCTGTCACAGTAGATAAATTGAAGAGGGTTCAGAGAAGAGCCACTGGAATGATTAAAGGATTAGAAAACACACGTTATAGTGACAGACTCAAAGAGCTCAATTAATTTAGCTTAACAAAGAGAAAGATAAGTGGTGACCTGATTATAGTTTTATGTACCTACATGGGGAACAAATATTTCATAATGGGCTCTGCAGTCTAGCAGAGAAAAGGTATAAAAGATCCAGTGACTGGCAGCTGAAACTAGATAAATTCAGATTGGAAATAAGGGATACATTTTTAACAGTGAGAGTAATTAAGCATTTGAACAACTTACCAAGGATCTTGGTGGATTCTCCATCACTGACAATTTTAAAATAAAGATTGGATGTTTTTCTTGGCTGCATTGGATTCTTTTCTTTCTTTCTTTCTTTTTTTTTTTTTTTTTTTTTTTTTTTTTTTTTAAATATCAGCTACATCTGTTTTAGGCGTTGTCCATCCCTAAAGAAATCCTCCCGTTTATCGCTCCTATTGAAGTTGTTCAACTTAAATTAAATAATTAAATATTGATTGCATCACTATTGGGATAAAGGTTATGAAGGAGGTTCCCTGCACCCTCTGTCTGTTTGGTGTAAAACTAGGCAGGTGCCTAATTCATTCTTGCTAGAAACAACTTAGGCCCCTAAGCCACCCGACTCCAAGAGAGGGGTTCTTGGCTGAAGATCACAAGCATAGGTAGATGTTTCCTTATAGCTTGGACTTAGGCCTGGTCTACACTGCACAGTAAGGTTGAGGTAAGGCAGCTTACGTCAACCTAATTATGTCATGGTACACACTACAGCCTTTCCCTGCCGATGTAAGTTCCATTCTACACCAACATAATACCTCCACCTCCACAAGAGGCATAAGGCTTATGTCGGTGTAGTTAGGATGATGTAGTATCTGTGTAGACACTTTGTTACTTATGTCGGTTATTGGCTGTCTTGTCAAATTGACACAACAGCCAGATAGCTAGAGCCCAAATGCCCCCAACTCCCCACTCCCAGCCGGGCTGTCCCTGCGTGGCTCCTTGCTCAGGGAGCCAAGAAGCCTGGGTGGCTGTGCCTTGCTCCCGGTAGGGAGGTGAGAAGCCTGGGCGGCTGGCCCCTGCTCTTGGCGGGGAGTGGGGAGGCGAGAGCCTAGGGGCAGATGGACTCCTGGCAGTGAGCTGCACGGAGCTGAGAGCTCGCTCTGTCTCTCAGTCCCCCACACTGCCCCATTCAGTAGGTGGAAGTGCTTCTGGTGAGGATGTGCACCACCGACAGAAGTAGGACAGTGTGGACATCAACCATCACAGTAATTACTGTGGTGGCTGTAAATTGACCTTAACATTGGTCAACTTAAGTTTGTACTGTAGACATGCCCTCAGGCTCTGAACTCAAAGGCGAGGGGGCAGAGCTTAGCACACACCCCTCTCGTTGGTGTCTTCCGTTGGCTAGCTGAGGCAGCACCCTGTCCCTGCCTAGAATGCTAGATTTTGTGGATCCCATTCTGAGGTGCCTTTCTTTCCCCAGTCATTGTATAGAGAGTCTCGACACCTAACTCAGGCTTTTTGGATCACAGTGCTCCAGTGATTTTCTAGGCACCTGAGTTAGGTGTTGCAACAGCTAAGTGCCTTTGCGATCTAGGCCCTAGTACTTCATGAGGTTCTGGTTAAGAATCTCGCATTACATAAAATGACACATTTTATTTATGGATTATCTGGCTCATTAGTTACATAATTCCGTTCTGGACACTTCCACTTGGAGTTGGCTATTTGCTGACATTTTCCTCTCTGTCTGATTTGCCTTTTTAGATATTTTGGTGGGATGGAAACTGTGAGATATAGTCTTTGTTTTATATCTCCTGGATATGCCCAGATCTAGCCCTTCCAATCTGATACTGTTTTCCCATACTGTTAGGAGGGGCATGGCTCACTGAGGCTGGGTTTTGATCAATATTGTTTGCCCTTCCCCTTACCAGAAAAGATGTTGATTTATGTACAAATGTCAGACTCCCATATGGAACAAATGCTGAGTCTGGTGCTTTGGGTGAGGGAAACCTTCAGTACATTGTCAACTGGCTTTAACTCTCACTAATGTGCCCCAAAGGCAGTATGTTTACTGCTAGTATTGTCTGCATACAACGTATCTGGGGTCTTAAAAATGAGTCTCAGAGGGTGATTTCTGTGTGAACAAAGAAGCAGCAAAAGTATAGATGTGGTTTGACTTCTGTATTTTGAGGGTGGCTCCAGTCAGGCTGACAGGGCCACGCATGGGGCTTGGGGGTACAAATTCCAAGCCTGCCTACAGAGCAGGGCCACCCAGAGGGGGAGGCAAGTGGGGAAATTTGCCCTAGGCCCCAGGCCCCGCAGGCGCCCCCACGAGAGTTTTTTGAGGGCCCTGGAGTGGGGTCCTTCACTCTTTCTTCCACTCCGGGGCGGAAGGATCCCCCGCCGAGTTATTGCCGAAGTGGGACCCGCCACCGAAGTGCCAGGTCCTTGGCGGTAATTCGGCGGCTGGGGGCCCCGCCGTGGGTCTTCGGGGCACTTTGGCGGTGGGTTCCGGAGCAGAAGGATCCCCCGCCGCCGAATTACCGCTGAAGCGGGGGTCCCCCGCCTCCGAAGACCCCAGGCCCCCTGAACCTTCTGGGCGGCCCTGCCACAGAGCACCATTTCAGATTCAGGGGTGCATGCAACTTTAATCATGATTCCAGGGTCTACTTAGGCAACTGAAAACTCTAGTGTTTTTGCTGATAATATCAAAAATATCTGAAGGAGCATTGCATCGAATTCCTATATCAAGAAAGAAAATTAAATAAATATTAGACCTACTCAGTTCTAATACTAACATGTTCTGACATCTTGTGGCAAGTCACTTATGGAACACTGGTTAGGTTTAAAATTGTAATGTATATTCTTACTCAGATACACTTACTAAAGTCAGAAGGGACCATCATGATCATCTAGTCTGACCTCCTGCACATTACAGACCACAGAACCTCCCCACTCACACCTGTAATAGACCCAAACCTCTGGCTGAGTTACTGAAGTCCTCAAATCATGGTTTAAAGACTTCAAGTTACAGAGAATTCACCATTTATACTAGTTTAAACCTGCAAGTAACCCATGCCCCATGCTGCTGAAGAAGGTGGAAACCCTGCATGGTCTCTTCCAATCTAACCCAGGGAAAAATTCCTTCGTGACCCCAAATATGTTGATCAGTTGGAGCAAGACCCACCAGTGAGATACCTGGGAAAAAATTCTGATAACTCAGTACGCTCAGAGCCCTCCCCATCAGTGCCCTCCCCATCTGTAGTAACTCAGAGCCTTCCCCATCTAGTGACCTGTCTCTGGTCATTGGGGATTTTTGCTATAGGCAGTTGCTGATGAGCCACATGCCGTTGTAGACAGTCCTGGCACACCATCCCCACCATAAACTTATCAAGCTCAGTCTTGAAGCCAGTTAGATTTTTTTGGCCCCACTGCTTCCCTTGGGAGGCTTCTCCAGAACTTCACTCCTCTGATGACTAGAAACCTTTGCCTAATTTCAAGCCTAAACTTATTGATGGCCAGTTTATATGTATTTGTTCTGGACTCCACATTGATATTTAAGTTAAATAACTCCTCTCCCTCCCCTCCCTGGTATTTATCCCTCTGATGTATTTATACAGAGTAATCATATGTCCCCTAAGCTTTCTATTGGTTAGACTAAACAGGCCAAGCTCTTTGATCTCTTCTCGTAAGATAGGTTTTCCATTCCTCAGATCATTTTAGTAGCCTTTCTCTGCACCTGTTTGAATCAATCTTTCTTAAACTTGGGAGACCAGAATTGCACAAAATACTCCAGATGAGGTCTCACCAGTGCCTCGTATAATGGTACTAACACTTCCCTGTCTCTACTGGAAATTCCTCATCTGATACATGCTAGGACTGCATTAGCCTTTTTCACAGTTGCATCACATTGAGGGCTCATAGTCGTCCTGTGATCAACCAATACACCCAGCTCTTTCTCCTCCGCTGTCAGTTCCAACTGATAAATCCCCAGTTTATAGCAAAAATTCTTGTTGATAGTCCCAAAATGCATGAGTTTGCACTATTAAATATCATCCCATTTCTGTTAGTCCAGTTTACAAGGTCATCCAGATCTTCTTGTATGGTATTCCGGTCCTCCGCGGTATTGGCAGTACCTCCCAACTTTGGATCATCTGCAAATTTTATTAGCACACTCCCACTTTTTGTGTCAAGGTCAGTAATAAAAATGGTAAATAAGGTTGGCTCCAAGACTGATCCCTGAGGAACTCCACTAGTAACCTCCGTGTGGCCTGACAGTTCACCTTTCAGTACGACCTGTTGTAGTCTCCCCTTTAACCAGTTCCTTATCCACCTTTCAGTTCTCATATCAATTCCCATTGTCTCTAATTTAACTAATAGTTTTTCATGTGGAACTGCATCAAATGCCTTCCTGACATCCAGGTAGATTAGGTCTATTGCATTTCCTTTGTCTAAACATCAGTTATCTTCTCAAAGAAAAATATTAGTAACTTTATTATCACCTCTTGAATACAACAGTTGAAACAATTGTAGAAAAATCTACAATTACTTTCTATCATTTAGGCTACTTACTTTTTGCAGTTCACCAAGTTTGGAACAGATCATTGAACTTTAGGAAACAGCCTAACCGCCCTTTCTTACCTTAATCACTTGTTAATCACTCTGTTTGTAACCCTTCTGCCCCTCTGAGTTGGCAGCAACAAGGGCCGGGTTCAGTAGTCAGGGGTTCCGTTTCAATAACACAACGCATAACCGGCTCAAGCCCCCACCCAGTAACCTGGGACAATTACATACCACCCTCCCAGGCACCTCTAGGAGGCAATACTTCCCCACTCGCAAGCACGGAGTATGAGTGTAGCAAAATCCTTTTAATAAAGGAGGGAAACAATGCGGCATCACATTGGAGAAATACCACAAACAGGAGGATAACACAAACCATAAGCAAAAAACCCACCTCCAAGTACGTCTGGCAATGTCCTTTCCCCCTTAGGGTCTTAAGTCCAATCACCCCAAAGTCCAACAACCCGAAAGTCTCTGGTCAGTGCCACCCCAGAGTTCAAAAGTTTATCTGCAGAGTTTTACCCCCCTCCCTCCCTAGCCTGGGTGGAAATGGGGTGATGGGAAGCCCACACAGGGTGTTAAGGGGCACCTTACGTGGGCCAGGGCCAACTGCTCCACCTCTCCGTGGAGTTCTGCTGCAGCCTTCACCACGACCAGCTCCACTACACCAGCTGTGCCGCTCCTCTAGCCGACCCGTGAGCCACTCCAGCCATCCCTGCAAACCTCTCCACTCCGCTCACTGTTCCATGGGCTGCTCCAACATGCTGCAAACTGCTCCGCTCTGCCAGCCGCTTAGCGATAGATCTTCAGGCTCCCCCACTAGCTAACACAGCACTCAGTGATTTCAGCTCTTAGTAGGGGAGCCCTGGTGCTGGTGCACTATTAACCCAACATGAATTCAGCTCAGCAGTCTCTAGATGGACTCCTAATGGAATCAAAATTAGCTCTACTCTTCAACAGTGGAGAGAGGAGAATGTGCAATTGGTGTTCCAGGCCCTCAAAAGGGGCCCATACCATCAGGTACACACCCCAATCCCCAACCTCTCTCAATTCACTGGGTTTTGGAACCCATGTCCCTTGTCTAGCAAGTACTACTTAATTTAGATTGAATCATTTCTGTCATAAAGCAGTCTCATAGTTCTTCATTCACATAATTAGGGTGACAGCATGTTTTTTTCCTCCTGCCCCAATAACAAAGAAATTGGGGATCCCAGCTGTCAAAATAACAATCCCAGGCTGCCATGGGCTTATGCTATGTGGGCTGGGTGTACCAACGGAAATACCTGGAATTCCTTTCCACACTCCCCATAGTTCACCACCAGATGTCAGGGTAGAGCTCATCCTGACTCTGCTTACATGTTTATAAACAAAATTCTGACTCCCTGCCTCAGGGGCACAAGCTGGGAGGTCTTCTGTTTCCTCATTCAGGCTACCTGCCTGAGGCTTGCAGTTTGGGGGGGCAATGCCCCCAATGCCCCACCCAAAATCTGCCCCGAGCAAAAGCTGATATCACTAGGGTGAACCTGGGCAATTAAAGTTATTATTCTTCTGTCCTAGTACTGAACAATGCCAGTGACCTGCTGGGCTTGGATGCCTTTCAGCTGTCTGAGGTGCTGACTCAGAGATCCATGATTCTTCGGGGAGAAGAGATCAGTTCCCCTCTCACTGTGGAGCAGGTGAGTGTCTGGCTTCCTGTGCACTTGCAATCATGTGCTCTGTTTCAGTGTCACTTTGTGGGTTTTGCCCCAAGGTGGCAGTATTTGCATATATTAAAGGGAAGAAATGAGCACCACCATGAGGTCTGCAAAATGGCTGTTTGATGGATTATTGTGTGCTCTGTGTGGGGAGGAAGAGAAGGAGGATTGTATGTTTTTTCAGGGACTAGACAATGAAAACTTACGTGTAACTGAGTGGGGAAGAGGTAAAAATTGAGATTCATATCAGAACCAAATCTGTGACTGGGTACTGTTCGTATGGAGCTGGGCTTGGATCCAGGATGGGGTGGGCAGGGGGAGGGGGCTCCTAGGCTTCATCTGGGCTGGGCTGAGTTTTGGAGCTTGGCGGTGGGTGTAGTTCGTCCCTGCTTCTGACTCGGTTGTGTGGATATAATGACTGATGGAGAGAGAGACCCAGGCATCTTAGAGAACAGTAACTGAGCTATGGGAACTCTCCATTTGAGTCTTAGTGAGTAGTCTCAGGTCTGACTGATGAGTACAAACTGCAGATTCGTTCAGTGCTGCATGCCCTTTCCCTCAGGACAATCTTCCTGTTAACCAGTAGAGCCAGTATTCCGGTATAACTTTTAACAAACAGTCTGATCTGCGTTAGTGAGGGAAGTGACATATCTGAGAATATAAACAGTGCCTGAGCCCTAATGTTGTTGGGTCTATTTAGGTTCTTCTGTGGTTCATAACATCATGGTATCTATTAACCTGAATAACTGTATGGTACTGTAGATCATTAACCATTAGGGAGCTAGTCATCTGAGGGCACAGTTGCTGTTTTTACACATGCATAGGTGACTTTTTTTTTGAAAATCTTGTCCTGTGTTATAAAATCTAACTGTGAAGGACAGCAGTCTGCTGCTGAGCAGAAACGCAGAATTATCAGGAGCGAGCGCGCATCATACTACAGCAAAGCCAACATCTATAATGCTACAGGGAAGACTCAGAATACCAAAGGGAGCCCCAGGCAGTTCAGATCAATAACATGCGGTGATACAGATTAAAAAATAGCATACTGCTTGGGCAGAACTTTCCCCCTTTCAATTGCTGTGGTATCCATCCTTGCTTGTGTTAGACCCTTTGGTGACTCTACGTATGAAATGCAGTGACTGGACACTTAGAACAATTCCATTCACTATTACTGATACAGCAAGCACAATGCTTCCTTCAGAGTCTTTCGCTATCAGCTAGTCTCTCTGCATTGACCTACGTATGGACCTGCCAAATCCATTCCCTGCCCTGGGCCTCCAAAGACTGTGTCCAGCTATTTCCAGATGTCATTCTGTGTACAAAGGATGGAGCTGCCAGGAAGTTCTTATTGTGTAATAGGCTCATTACCATTCTGAGCTTTGACATTTCAGTGTTGAATGGTGGGAGCTGGGCAAAGTCAGGCAAGGCTGGGAGAATGAAAGGAGCCATTCAGAATCCTGTTGAGCCACAGTATGAGGAAAGCAGCTTTGTTGGGTTATTCCTGGGTGGGGAGGGCCCGTTCCTGGAAGATGAGGCCAAGATATTGTATAGCCATACAATCTGGCTGGCAGAGTGCTTCTCTTCCCTGCATCTGGTTCATTAAAAGAGGTTGTCTAGAAGGGGTGCATCAGCCTCCACAAATGAGATTAACCATCTGAGCAGAGGGAGAAAACCCCACAGGGCCGATATGTCTTTGCTTTACGGCTACCTCTTGGGCTGAATTGATTCATGTCCCAGGATGTGCTTTAGGCTGCTAGGTGACAGTATAAAGGGGCAAGTCTCCCCTGGGCACATCCACCTAGAGTATCTGCCTTCAACATGCCAGACTGGATAAAACAGTAAGAAGTGAATGTTTAGAATGCTGAGACCCCACCTGGGGATAGGGGCTGGGGAGAAGCTGGGAGGTTTTCTGACAGATGAAGAGCAACAGCAAAATGAGGGAGGAGCTAGCATCTCTCAGGCCAGGCTGAGTTGGAGAGAGAAAGGCTGAGTTCTTTCAGCCTTGACTCTGTGCAAAAGCTGAGAGAAGGGAAGGGTCCCTTGGAAGGTGTGTGTTCCCACAGGACATGACAGCTGATTGTACTGTCTTAGGGAGAATCATGATGCACCTGGATCTGGGATCTTCTTCAGGATAGCACCTCAAGCAGCCTGTTGTGTGATGTATGGCCTACCCTGTAACTTCAATGCTGTGTGCATAGAAAGGCTCGAAGAAGGGATCCTTAAAGCCAGTAGTGCTGTTGTGAAATTCCCTCTGGGGCGAGGGCTCTGCATTGGAGGCCTGTGCTTTGTCAAAGACTGTGCATGGTAGGCTAAAACATGAAAGGGACATCTTTGAAATAGTCCCAGCTTACAGTAACTCAAAATGAAGAGCTGAGTCAAGTCATTACAGGTTGGCAAACCTAACTTCCATACCAGCAGATTGGTTGGAACTATAGGAAAGAACAGAATTATCAGACACATAGATGAGCACAATTTGTTGGGAAAGTCAACGTAGCTTTTGTAAAGGGAAATCATGCCTCACCAATCTATTAGAATTCTTTGAGGGTGTCAGCAAGGGTGATCCACTGAGTCTCCTTCGAGTGATGGTCCCCATGTGTATTCCGCACATGGGTACACATGCATGCCATTCGCCTGAGTCCACAAATTCTTCCAAGCAATGTCCGTTGATTCGCACATGTGCTATGGATCTCCTCATGTTCCCAACTAAGGCCTCTCCAGTTCCTTCTTACCACTGCATGGCCTGAGTCAGAATTTTATGTTCTCTTTACAACTTGTTGTAAAGACATTTGTAAATAGTTTTATTTCTAAGCTTAATAGTTAAAGTTCATAGAATACTTAGTAGAATGTTTTTCTTCCTTTCTTTCTCCCTGGTTGAAGAACCCTTCCCAGGCTCCAGGACTATGCCCAGAATCCCAGGATTTAAGAAAGAATTGTATCTCTTGCCCTCTCTCCTTCCCCATCAGTGACAAACATCAATGTTGCCCTTACTGACTGGGAGAGGAGAATATCTCTGCAAAGTGTAGTATCTGTCACTCTTTTTCTCACCCAGAACTCAGGAAGCCTGGGGGCTTCACCTGAGAAATCACCTGATGGAGAAAACTATGAACCCCTTCTCCAATCCAGGCCAGGGAGATCCCCCTCCCCCCTCTACATTGGCCTCAATTAACCAGCAGTGCCCCTCCAACCATGTGCCTGGGACTGGAGCCTCCAGCACCTAAGCTCAAAGCCTCTTCTTCTAGGGCTCCCAAGGAGGGCAGAGGGCACTCTTATGGGCATGAGGACAGATCCCTGTCCAGGACTATCAATAAGAGATGTGCTCCCTTCCCGAGCCTCTGCAGGTTTGTTGAGATGTTGCACATAGACCCTAAGGAGCTAGCTCCACTAATGACCCCCAAATTGGAGGGCAAAGCACCTAAAAAGAAAGATCCACTAGTTTTGTTAGTCACCTCAGTACCGAAGTGTAAGGACTGACATTCACTGGCTCCATCTACAAGCGGTGGTCTGGACCCATCATCAGTACTGCGTCATTCATCTAAGGACCATCCAGCTGCCATAGACATACCAGGTCCATCAGATTTGACTGCTAGAACCTCTCGGACACCAAGGCATATTGAAACTTTCATGCACTGCATCCTCCCTTATCCACAGTCTCCACTTTCCTCCAGCCTGGCCCTCCTGAGAGATATTACTCTGGAGGACGAGTCTACATTGATGTCCCAGGAACAGTCCCACCTCCAGCCATCTGGCAAGGAGTGCTCCAGTATTGACTATTGCTGGAGCAGTTTTTGAACTCAGATGAGTGAGAGGTGCTAGCGACTCCAGTACGTCTACAGACACAGTTGAGCCTTCACAGACATTCAAGGAGACACGCTTACTATTCCTTTTAGTACAACACCCACCCCCCATCCACCCACCTGACCACTGGTACCCATTCCCTTGCAGGCCCCCGCAACTGATCATTCTCTTTTTGGTCTTAATGGGGTCCTTGGGATCTTTATGGCAGGCATCAGGGCCCTTCTCAAGAATTGTACCACTACTCTCCCTCCTGCCAACAAGATCTGTCAGTGTACGAGGAGGAGGAGGTGAATCTGGATCTGCAGGTTCCACTGGGTGTCTCCTTGTCACCTACGGATGAAACACTTACTCCTTCCTTGCCGTCTCCTCCAGATGCCCATCGGTGGTACCAGGAGCTACTGCAAAGAGGTGCTAGTGACCTCCAGATCCCACAGAAGAGGATCCAGGACTGTCAGTGCTGGCTCCTGGATATCTTGCAATCTTGGGGACCAAGCACCATGACCCTTCTGATCAATTAGGCCATACTAGAACTGGTCAGAGTGGTATGGCACACTCCAGCATCCTGTTCCCCTACAGTGAAAAGGGCTGAGAGGAGATATTCTTGTTCCTGACAAGGGAGCTGAATTTTTGTTCTCCCATCCTTCCCCCAGTACACTGGTGGTACAGACAGTTACAGAAAGGGCTTGGTTGCACTATCAAAGAGCCACCCCAACAGATATGGGCTGTAAGAGACTGGACCTCCTGGGAGGAAGGTCTTGTCCTCTGCAGGCCTGCAATTTTGTGTTTAAATTACCAAGCTCAATTAGCAAAATACAATTTTTAAAAACTATTCCAGGCTTGCAAGCTTTATAGACCAACTTCCCACAGAGGACAGAGCCCAATTTAAGTTCCATCTAGATGAGGAAAAGCTAGTGGCAAAAACAGCTTTCCAGGTCTGGCCATTGGCTTAGTCATGAAAAGGGACTCTTGGCAGTAAGCATCAGGGTTTCCTAGGCAGGTTCTGGATGGTGTTCTCCCCTTTGATGATTCAGATCTCTTTAACAAATGCAGGGATTTGTCTATTCTTTCATTAAAGGACTCAGATCAACTCTGCTTTCCCCAGGGATTTATACTTGACCCCCCAGGAGGAAACACCAGAGCCAATCCTATAGACCAAGACCACCTCTTCCACATGTACCTTATTACTAGCACCAAGCCGAGCCTCCACGGAAATGTTGGAGCATTCAGAGGCCTTGCTTCTTGGTCCCCTCTACTACTGTGGCCTCTACTCACTCCCAACCAACAGCCAAAGGCCATTTTTGGTCAAGATCCAGGTTCCACCACTGATGCCACCCATCTCTTCATTCATCACTTTTGGAGGCCAGCTCACACTCTTTGCCCACATCTGGAGGAAGATCATTACTGGAAGTTGGGTTTTAGAGATTATCCGTCAGGGATGCTCATAGAATTTCTCTCCTTCCCTCCTCATAGACTCATAGACTCTAGGACTGGAAGGGACCTCGAGAGGTCATCGAGTCCAGTCCCCTGCCCTCATGGCAGGACCAAATACTGTCTAGACCATCCCTAATAGACGTTTATCTAACCTACTCTTAAATATCTCCAGAGATGGAGATTCCACAACTTCCCTAGGCAATCTATTCCAGTGTTTAACTACCCTGACAGTTAGGAACTTTTTCCTAATGTCCAACCTAAATCTCCCTTGCTGCAGTTTAAGCCTGTTGCTTCTTGTTCTATCATTGGAGGCTAAGGTGAACAAGTTTTCTCCCTCCTCCTGATGACACCCTTTTAGATACCTGAAAACTGCTATCATGTCCCCTCTCAGTCTTCTCTTTTCCAAACTAAACAAACCCAGTTCCTTCAGCCTTCCTTCATAGGTCATGTTCTCAAGACCTTTAATCATTCTCGTTGCTCTTCTCTGGACCCTCTCCAATTTCTCCACATCTTTCTTGAAATGCGGTGCCCAGAACTGGACACAATACTCCATTTGAGGCCTAACCAGCGCAGAGTAAAGCGGAAGAATGACTTCTCGTGTCTTGTTTACAACACTCCTGTTAATGCATTCCAGAATCACATTTGCTTTTTTTGCAACAGTATCACACTGTTGACTCGTATTAAGCTTGTGGTCCACTATGACCCCTAGATCTCTTTCTGCCATACTCCTTCCTAGACAGTCTCCTCCCATTCTGTATGTGTGAAACTGATTGTTCCTTCCTAAGTGGAGCACTTTGCATTTATCTTTATTGAACTTCATCCTGTTTACCTCAGACCATTTCTCCAATTTGTCCAGATCATTTTGAATTTTGACCCTGTTCTCCAAAGCAGTTGCAATCCCTCCCAGTTTGGTATCGTCCGCAAACTTAATAAGCGTACTTTCTATGCCAACATCGAAATCGTTGATGAAGATATTGAACAGAGCCAGTCCCAAAACAGACCCCTGTGGAACCCCACTTGTTATACCTTTCCAGCAGGATTGGGAGCCATTAATAACTACTCTCTGAGTACGGTTATCCAGCCAGTTACGCACCCACCTTATAGTAGCCCCATCTAAATTGTACTTCCCTAGTTTGTCTATAAGAATATCATGCGAGACCGTATCAAATGCCTTACTAAAGTCTAGGTATATCACATCCACCGCTTCTCCCTTATCCACAAGGCTCGTTATCCTATCAAAGAATGCTATCAGATTAGTTTGACATGATTTGTTCTTTACAAATCCATGCTGGCTATTCCCTATCACCTTACCACCTTCCAAGTGTTTGCAGATGATTTCTTTAATTATCTGCTCCATTATCTTCCCTGGCACAGAAGTTAAACTAACTGGTCTGTAGTTTCCTGGGTTGTTTTTATTTCCCTTTTTATAGATGGGCACTATATTTGCCCCCTTCCAGTCTTCTGGAATCTCCCCCGTCTCCCATGATTTCCCAAAGATAATAGCTAGAGGCTCAGATACCTCCTCTATTAACTCCTTGAGTATTCTAGGATGCATTTCATCAGGCCCTGGTGACTTGCAGGCATCTAACTTTTTCTAAGTGATTTTTTACTTGCTCTTTTTTTATTTTAACTTCTAAACCTACCCTCTTCCCGTAAGCATTCACTATATTAGACATTCCTTCAGACTTCTCAGTGAAGACCGAAACGAAAAAGTCATTAAGCATCTCTGCCATTTCCAAGTCTCCCGTTACTGTTTCCCCCACCTCACTGAGCAGTGGGCCTACTCGGTCCTTGGTCTTCCTCTTGCTTCTAATATATTGATAAAAAGTCTTCTTGTTTCCCTTTATTCCCATAGCTAGTTTGAGCTCATTTTGTGCCTTTGCCTTTCTAATCTTTCCTCTGCATTCCTGTGTTATTTGCCTATATTCATCCTTTGTGATCTGACCTAGTTTCCTTTTTTTATATGACGCCTTTTTATTTTGTAGGTCACGCAAGATCTCGTGATTAAGCCAAGGTGGTCTTTTGCCACATTTTCTATCTTTCCTAACCATCGGAATAGCTTGCTTTTGGGCCCTTAATAGTGTCCCTTTGAAAAACTGCCAACTCTCCTCAGTTGTTTTTCCCCTCAGTCTTGATTCCCATGGGACCTTACCTATCAGCTCCCTGAGCTTACCAAAATCCGCCTTCCTGAAATCCATTGTCTCTATTTTGCTGTACTCCCTTCTACCCTTCCTTAGAATTGTAAACTCTATGATTTCATGATCACTTTCACCCAAGCTTCCTTGTACTTTCAAATTCTCAACGAGTTCCTCCCTATTTGTTAAAATCAAGTCTAGAACAGCTTCCCCCCTAGTAGCTTTTTCAACTTTCTGAATTAAAAAGTTGTCTGCAGTGCAGTCCAGGAACTTATTGGATAGTCTGTGCCCCGCGGTGTTATTTTCCCAACATATATCTGGATAGTTGAAGTCCCCCATCACCACCAAATCTCGGGCTTTGGATGATTTTGTTAGTTGTTTGAAAAAAGCCTCATCCACCTCTTCCACCTGATTAGGTGGCCTGTAGTAGACTCCCAGCACGACATCACCCGTGTTTTTTACCCCTTTTAGCCTAATCCAGAGACTCTCAATACTCCCATCTCCTATGTCCATCTCCACCTCAGTCCAAGTGTGTACATTTTTAATATATAAGGCAACACCTCCTCCCTTTTTCCCCTGTCTGTCCTTCCTTAGCAAACTATACCCATCCACACCAACATTCCAGTCGTGTGTATTATCCCACCAAGTTTCAGTAATGCCAACAATGTCATAGTTGTATTTATTTATTAGCACTTCCAGTTCTTCCTGCTTATTACCCATACTTCTTGCATTTGTATTTAGGCATCTAAGATACTGGTTTGATCTTGCCTCCCAGCTTTGCCCTGACCCTCCTTTCTCTCTGTCATTATAGTCTGTGCTCCCTCCTGTTTCCAACCCATCTCCCAGGTCTTGTTCCCCACTTACCTGTGGGCTTTGCTTATAAACTCTTCCTCATCCCACTTCAGGGATCACTCTTACAAGGTGATTCTTCAGTGGGAGGCAGAATTCCATTTACATCAAGAAGCAATAGAACACGTCCTGCCTCAACTCCCCATTTGGGTTAGCTGTGGCACCCAGAGTATTTACAAAAGTTTCCTCTGTAATAGCAGCCCTGATGAGACACCAGGGCTAAATGGTATTCTCATACCTGAACAATTGCCTCCTGGTAGGCCGCTCATGTCAGGAGGTTAAGTTGTCGACAAGGTTCCCAATACAACTTCTAATAGTACAAGGCATTTGCATGAACATAGAAAAGCCTGTTTTATCACCCACAAGGACAGTAAACTTGACAGGGGCAATGTTGGACTATATTTCCATGACACTACTCCTCCGTGCAAACAGGTTTCTTACAGTCTACAACCTGGGTTCACGCATTACCCACCAACCATGAACCACAGTGCACAGGACCCTTTCACTGCTGGGTCACATGACCAGGTGCATTGCTATGACACCGTTTGCCAGGTTTCATTTGTGCCGCCTGTAAGCTTGACTTCTCTTGATCTATTGACCAGACAAGGACCACATCAACTCCAAGGTGGGCAATCCCACCAGAGTTATCACCTCCTTCGCTCGGTGGTCAAACCTGGACGAAATCATGGTGGGTATTCCCTTCAGCCCTTCCATCCCCAAAACCACCATTGTGACAGATGCCTCCCGTCTGGGGAGGGATGCTAACTGGACCCCATGAAAGGCCAGATGACACATAAACATACTAGAAGTGAGGGCGGTTCACCTTGCATGCAAGGCCTTCCTTTCCCTCCATACGCCCATTCCGTATACAAGTAACATCAGACAATATCACCACAGTGGTCTATGTAAACAAACAAGGAGGACCGAGATCTCATACTCCCTGTCTGGAAGCCATTAGACTGTGGAACTGGTGCATCAGGCTGCATCACAATACAGGCTGTGTACCTCCTGATATTCACAACTTCCTTGCAGACAAACTAAGCAGAAGCTTCTTGGCAGACTACGAGTGGGAGGCCCGTGACAGAGTCTTAAGTGAGATATTTACACAGTGGGGTTCACTGCGGTGAGACCTTTTTGTGCCCCAAACAAACAGAAAGCTTCCTCTATATTGCTCCATTGAAGCCATGGGTTGCAGCTCCCAGGGTGACACTGTACTCCTGACCTGGATGAACGACCTCATGTATTGCCTTTCCTCCCATACCCCTGCTTCCACAGGTCATAAGGATGGTATATCATGACAGAGTCAACATAATTCTCTTAGCATCCTACTGACCCAGACAGTTCTAGTTCACAGAACTTCTAATGATGTCTGCACTCTTTCCTCTATGCCTGCCCCCCGTCCCCGGCCTCCTAACTCAGGATGGAGGGAAAATCAGGCATCCCAACCCAGGTTCTCACCACCTCATGCCCTGGTGCTTTGGTGGGCATTGGAAATAGAATGCTCCTGCTACCTGGCCAAATGGAAACATTTTTGGCCTGGGCACAGCTCCAACATTCTTCAGCCACTGCAAGTATCCTTGTTGTTCTAGGTCTCTTAGTTCTTTGCTAGTACACCTAGCAATGATTAGTGCCTCCCTCTGTAGAAGGACATTCTGTCTTCACTCATCTAGCGACAGTAGTCTATGAAAGATCTAATCAGGATCTTCCCACCAATGACCAAACCTGCACCTCAATGATACCTTGATCTCGTCCTGTCAATGCTCACAGGTCCGCCTTTTGAACCTATGGTGATGTGTTCCATGACCCACTTTCCCATGAAGGTGGTGCTCTTAGTGGCTATCACTTTGGCCAGGAGGGTGAGTGAGCTCAGAGCCATCATGGCAGACCCTCCTTATACAGTTTTTCCACAAAGAAAAGGTTTCTCTATGAATATACTCAAGTTTCTCCCCAAGTTAGTTTCTGATTTCCATCTCAATCAAATGATACTTACCTGTATTTTTACCAAACCCCCATGCTTCTGCTGAAGACAAGAGACTTCACTCCCTCTATGTCCATCATGCCCTGGCTTTCTACCTGCAAAGAATCAAACCCATTAGAAAATCACCAAGTTTTTTTTTTATCCCCAAGGCAGAGAGATCACATGGTCAAGCCATATACTCCCAGAGGATTTCTGAGTTGGTCTTGGGATGCATCCTGGAGTGCTACAAGGTAGTGAAAATCCCTTCCTCTAGGACCGTCACAGCTCACTCTGTGTGAGCACAGGCTGCCTTGATAGCTTCCCTATACGATGTCCCTCTGCAGGACTTCTGCAGAGTGGCCACCTAGAGTTCTGTCCACATGTTCACAATACACTATATTTTAGTTCATACCTGTGGATGCAGCAGCTGGATCTGAGTATTGCAGTCATTTTTACCACCAGCTTCCTCACATCCACCTACATCTGAGCACTGCTGGCCAATCACGTATATGTGGAATACAAACATACGGATCATCACTCAAAGAAGAAATGGCGGTTACTTACTGTAATTGGAAATTCTCTGAGGTGTGTGGTCCCTGGATGTATTCCATTACACACCCTCCATCCCCTTTGCTTCAGAACTTGTAGGATTAGACTAAAAAGAGGAACTAGAGACGTGTTGACCCACACACTCTCTTACATGCTTTGTTAAGAGTGCAAGAAGATTTACTGCGCATGTGTGGGTCAACAGACATTGCATGGAAGAATTTCCATACTCAGATGCACATGTGTACCCAATATGTGGAATACAAATATGGGACCACACATCTTGAAGAACTTCCAGTTACAGTAAGTAATTTCCATATATAGTGTATTTGGACTTTCAGAAAATCTCTGACAAGGCTTTCAGCAAAGTAATCAGTCATGGGGTAAGAGAGAAGGACCTTTCATAGATCAGTAACTGGTTAAAAGACAAGTATTAGAGGGGTACCCGTGTTAGTCTGGATCTGTAAAAGCAGGAAAGAGTCCAGTGGCACCTTATAGACTAACAGACGTTTTGGAGCATGAGCTTTCACGGGTGAAACCGACAAAGTGGTATTCACCCACGAAAGCTCGTGCTCCAAAACATCTGTTAGTCTATAAGGTGCCACAGGACTCTTTGCTGGTTAAAAGACAGAAAACAAAGGGTACGAATAAATGGTCAGTTTTCAGAATGGAGACCTCCTCAGGGGTGTGTACTGAGACCAGTGCTGTTCAACATATTCATAAATGATCTTAATAAAGAGTAAACAGTGAGGGGGCAAAGTTAGCAGGCAATACAAATTACTCTAAATAGTTAATCCCAAAGCAGACTGCAAAGAGTTACGAAGGCATCTCACAATACTGGGTGACTGGGCAACAAAATGGCAGATGAAATTCAGTGTTGATAAATGCAAAGTGATGCACAGTGGAAAATATAATCCCAGCTATACATATAAAATGATGGGGTCTAAATTAGCTGTTACCACTCAAGAAAATGAACTTGGAGTCATTGCGGATAGTTCTCTGAAAACATCCGCTCAATGTGCAGCAGCAGTCAAAAAAGCTAACAAAGTTAAGAACCAATATGAAAGGGATAATAAAACAATAAATATCATAATGACTCTATATAAATCCATGGTATGCCCATACCTTGAATACTGTGTGCAGTTCTGATTGCCCTATCTCGAAAAAGTTATATTAAAATTGGGAAAAGTACAGGAAAGGGCAACAAAAATGATTCGGGATATGGAACAGCTTTCGTACGAGGAGAGTTTAAAAAGACTGGGACTGTTCTTCTTAGAAAAGAGACAACTAAGTGGGGATATGATAGAAATCTATAAAATCTCCACTGATGTGGAGAAAGTAAATAAGGAAGTGTTCTTTTCTCCTTCTCATAACACAAGAGCTAGGGGCCACCAAATGTAATTAATAGGTAGCAGGTTTAAAACAAATATAAGGAAATATTTCTTCCCATAAGGCACAATCAACCTGTGGAACCTGTTGTCAGGGGATGCTGTGAAGGCCAAAAGTATAACTGGGTTCAAAAAAGAATTAGGTATGTCCATGAAGGCTAAGTCCATCAATGGCTATTAGCCAAGATAGTCAAGAATGCAACCCCATGCTCTGGGTGTCCCCAGTCTCTGACTGCCAGAAGCTGGGACTGGATGACAGGGGGATGGTTCACTTGATAATTGCCCTTTTCTGTTGATTCCCTCTGAAGCATCTGGCACCAGCCCCTGTTGAAAGACAGGATACTGGTCTACATGGAACATTGATTGACCCAGTATGGCCATTCTTATGTTTTTATGTTCTTAAGATGTCAGTGTTCTTTGTATCTGTGTGTCTCCTCTGTAGCTCTAAATTCTTGACTCAAAGGTCAAGTCTCCCCAAAGTGACTGCAGGGTCTCTTGCCATCTTACATACCTTCAGCACCTGCATCCCAGTCTTCCACTTGCTTCAGACTTTTGACTGTGCTGTGGCTAGGCCAATGGTAGCATTGTGCAAAAGCTGGAATGCTTACTAAACATTATACAACGTATATTCCATGGGGCAGCCAGCCCTACATATGGCTCTGTCCAGCTGGCAGTGTGAGAACTCTGTAGGATGGGGATGTAAGTCATTAGTTTCGTAAAGTAGTGACAGTGGTAACATCCACGTGCTCCTTCTGCTCACCTATCATGACAGCTTTTTCCTCCTTATATGCTCACAGGCGGTTGACTCTAGGGACTCTCTCTCAATGGCACTGTATTCCCAGTGCTTCTCATGGCTCATTGGCAAGATTAATATGAAGATCAAAGGGAAGGAAAACTTTAAGTCTGTGGGCATCCTGGATATCTTTGGCTTTGAGAACTTTCAGGTCAGTACTCTATCTTTCTGGATGCCAGGTTTTTTCTGAAGATTTGCTGGATGTATGAGGAAATTTGCTAGGCCGATATCTGGTGTGGGTCAATACCACACATTTGTGGAAATGTCTTTCCAACACACATCGTCTGTGAGAGAGGGCGAGAGACCACTTGGTTGCCCTTTTGCAGTGCATGTCCTTCTGTGGGCTGTGATAGATGGTTAGTTCCCCTTTGTGGGTGGATTATGATAGACAGTAGTTGTACCTCGAGATATGTGTGCACAGTAGACGTCTGGTTTCTAACATATTCACATTCTTGCTGTTTTCTTGTGGTAACAGGTGAAGGATGCCTATTAATTAGCTGCCCTGTGTCAGAATGAATAACCAATAGGAAATGAAAGAGAGAGTGAGGTGATACCAGACTCTTCTACTCTCCTCTTCTTTACCCAAAGGCCAGTCAATTCTGGCCTTGGAGTTCATATGGACACCGTTCATTAAATGCTGGTCTTCTGTATGCAGTTTCCCTTCCATGTTGTCCTCACAGGAAGATTTTTTTATAGACCTGTGACCTGAATTTTAATTTTTATCATCTTTGTTTCTTTTCTCTTGTAGATCAATAGTTTTGAACAGTTTAACATTAACTATGCCAATGAGAAGCTCCAAGAATACTTCAACAAACACATCTTCTCCCTGGAGCAGCTAGAGTACAACAGGTAATGAAGGGGAAGGAGCAGTGCCTCTATTCAAATTTCAGGATGCAAAACTGAGAACATAATTCTTCCCTAGTGATGCCCAGCATTTGGGAGGGTGTCCCTGCTCAAAGTGGCTGATTGCAGTGCATAAGCCTGTGAATATGCTTTGGTGGGGAATGTCCAGTGCACTGTTTTGTTAGAGTGGGACTTCTGTCTTCAAGCAAGAAGTGTCTCACCTCTCGAGTGTTTCATTATTATTTTTTATTATTGTAGTGCTTAGGAGCAGGATCCCATTGTGCTGGACACTGTACGAAGATGGTCTCTGCCCCAAATTGCTTACAGTAACCACCGGCTGTAACTCAGTATCTCACATGAAATCTCAACATTGAATTGGTTCAAATATCAAGTTTTGCCTGGTTTTCACCCTGAACAGTAAACCCTTCCCTGGCACCTGAAACTTGGCCCAGTCTTGCTGGAAGGAGGTGAACTGAAGTAAACCAGGCCCAAGTTTAAGATTGTAAAGTTTTACTTGGTTTCAAATGTTATAATGAAAGTTTTGCAGCACCCTGCTCGTCTCTAACTTCCTTCTGTTTCATCTGTATTCTCTCAGCTAGTCATTCACAGAGCCAAACCCAGCTCCTTTCTGTCACGTGATGAAAGTGTTCCAAGATGTGTGGTCTTTTGTTTCTAAATCCATTGTGGTAGCAAAAAAGAAACAAAAATCTGAAAACTCCAAATCCTGTTCTCTTCCTCCAATCAGTAATAGTGTTTTAACCAGATACTTTGGCTCTATTGTAGTCCACAAGGTTATAAGGGAACACTGTGAACATCTGGCTTGACCTCCTGTGTAACACAGGCCATAGAACTTCCCTGAAACAATTCCTATTTGAACAAGAGCATATCCTGGAATAACATCCAGTCTTTATTTAAAAATTGTCAGTGACAGAGAGTCCAACACCATAACCCATCACTGGGTTGTTCTAATGATTAATTACTCTCACTCTTAAAAATGTATGCCTTATTTCTAAATGGGGCTTTGGTCTGAAAAGGGAAAGTTTCCGAATCTCTAAGTTGAATAGGTCTCTGAGGGCTTTCTTTTTTCTAGTGACTCTTCTTAAGTGGAAGTGGTTGTGGTTTTGTCTTTGAGTTTGAAGAGTCCAACAGAAAGAGAGTTGGGCACTCTAGATAGCTATCTACTATTAATATATTGTATTGATGCCCATCACCATAATATCTGAGCCTCTTGAGAGAGGGCAGCCAGAGAAATATTCCCCTCTAGCTCCAAGACAGAAGCATTTATTTTTCTTAATGAGGCAATTGAATAGGGTCATTGAGACTGAATGTGAGCAGTTCTGTAAAGGAGAGACACTGAACAGATAATTCTTTAAGTTCTAAAGACTGCCAAAATACAAGCCTATTTATACACCCACTCCCGCAGCTGATTCCATCACTGCAGGAAGCACATGTTAAAAACACTATCCTTCCTATGAAGGGAGATTTTCCCTAAAGATCAGATTGGAAGTGTTCAAACTCTGTGGCTGGATTTTAGAAAGGACTCAATAATGTTAAGACTAATATTGTTTTTTGATATGCTAAAGACAGGATCTTTTACTTCAGGATATTGGCTATTCTCCTCAGTAGTCAGGAAATAGCTTCTGTGTATTACATTGCTCAGTTGGCCAAGCGTATTATGGCACCAGAGGTAGGATATTATGCTTGACTGATCAGTGTTCTGATATGGTACAGCAAATTCTACATTTCCTTCAGTACTGGAATAGAAGCTACTCTCAGAAGAAATCCCAGAGTCTCAGTTAAACCCTTCCAGACTTGTGAGGCCTCTGCCAAGGGCATTATTGGATAATGCAAGGATCTTAAAAAACATGGATTCATTTTTTTTTTCACGTCCCAGTGAAGAAAATATAATTTTTTTGTTCCTTTGTGGTAGGCATGTCTATTTTGGAAATTTCCAGATATTTTGCTTCCAGTTGTTCCTCCAGCTCCTACTCCTCCCTGGAAGTCATGTCTTCCACTTCCTACTTTCTTCCCTAGGGAGCCTGGGGATGGTGGTGGTGTGGTCCATCCCTTGAATCCCTCCTGGGTCCTGGGAATGTTGCTCTGTGCTGCCTCTATATTCCTTCACCTCACCCCAGGGACTGGGAGATTATTTCTTATATCACTGTTTTTTTTCTTCTTGTTTGGCAGGGAGGGAATAAGCTGGGAAGCCATTGACTGGATGGACAATGCAGAGTGCTTAGATCTCATTGAGAAGGTGGGCAGTTCTTTATAGAATTCATCTGGTCCCAGGAATCCTGGCAGGCATGACCTAGCATGACACTTAATTTTTCCTTCCTCACACTTAAGCATTTGTTTTTATTGTCCTTTCCCAATACATAGGCATAGGCCTAAATTGCAGGGCTGGCTCCCACATTCTGTTCTGTGGTTGGCTATCACATGGTCTCTGGGATTCTGCTGGTGTTTCCATGTGTTACAGCATGGGTAGATCAGCAAGATCTTTTTCACATCTTGTTCTTCCAAGAGCATGGGCCTTTTCATCCCTCAGAAGGGCCCTCTGTAAGAATGCAAATCCTCTGCTCATTGTTTGGGATAGACTTAGGTAGGGCTTTAACCTCCAAAATACAGATTTTATAAAGAAATTTCATTTCCACGTTCTTGGTGATGAGCCAGTGTTCTACTTGTTGAGTCTGTAGATTGGCCACCAGGTGCACTTTACACTCAAGCTTTCTAGGGTGTAACTTGAAGGGTGTCATTCAGCATGACAGTCTCAAACCTTTATTTCTCTAGCCTGAATCCTGTGCAGTTTGTAGTTTTACTGGTTGGTAAAGGCTGTCTCTCATTTGGATGTAGAAACTAGGTTTGCTGGCACTGGTCAACGAGGAGAGTCGATTTCCCAAGGGCACAGACAGCACCCTCCTGGAAAAACTGCACAGCCAGCATGCAGTGAGTAAGCAAACCATCCCCTAGGCCAGGGGTGGGCAAACGTTTTGGCCCGAGGGCCACATCTGGGTGTGGAAATTGTATGGTGGGCCATGAATGCTCACAAAATTGGGGGTGTGGGGTGTGGGAGGGGGTGAGGGCTCTGGCTGGGGGTGCGGTCAGAAATGAGGAGTTTAGGGTGCTGGATGGGGCTCTGGGCTGGGAGTTAGGGTGCAGGAAGGGGTGCAGGCTCTGGCTGGGGTTGCGGGATCTGGGGTGGGGCTGAGGATGAGGGGTTGGAGGTGCAGGAGTATGTTCCAGGCTGGGACCAAGAGGTTTGGAGGGCAGGAGGGGGATCAGGGCTGGGGCAGGAGGTTGGGGCATGGGAGGGCCAGGGGGTTGGAGTGCATTAGAGGTGCAGGTTCCAGGCAGGGTCCCTTCCAACTCTGATATTCTATTATTCTAATGAAGCAACTTGCAGAATCTCTTCAACTCTCTACAGAGGAGGTACAAGAGTCTCAGCACTTTCTTGTGGACGTTCTACACACCCTCCCTAGAGTAAGATAGCTCTGACCATTGATGAGGCACTCTTGTCTGCAGCCCATAATTTATGGCTGACTCCTGCTACTCTTGCAGCTACCTGAAAACAGGCAGAAAAAATATTACATGCCAGCAAAAGGGTGGAGTATTTCTTCTCTCACCCACCCTCAACTCCCTTGTAGTGGAAACAGATGATGAAAGAAACAGCCAAACTTGCTGAGGATCTGCACCCTTTGGCAAGAAGGATAAACTCATCCACTGCTCTTCAGTTTTCAGTAGCAAATTTTCTAGTCCTGATGGCAAAATATGATGTTAACCTAATTGCCTTCTATGACAAGATAAGTGGCTCTGTGGATGAGGGGAAAGCAGTGGATGTGTTATTCCTTGACTTTAGCAAAGCTTTTGATATGGTCTCCCACAGTATTCTTGCTGGCGAGTTAAAGAAGTATAGGCTGGATTAACGGACTATAAGGTGGATAAAAAGCTGGCTAGATCGTCTGGCTCAACGGGTAGTGATCAATGGCTCCATGTCTAGTTGGCAGCCAGTATCAAGCGGAGTGCTCCAAGGGTCGGTCCTGGGGCCGGTTTTGTTCAATATCTTCATTAATGATCTAGAGGATGGTGTGGATTGCACCCTCAGTAAGTTTGCAGACGACACTAAACTGGGAGGAGTGGTAGTTATGCTGGAGGGTAGGGATAGGATACAGAGGGACCAAGACAAATTGGAGAATTGGAAAAAAAGAAACCTGATGAGGTTCAACCAGGACAAGTGCAAAGTCCTGCACTTAGGACGGAAGAATCCCATGCACTGCTACAGACTAGGGACTGAATGGCTAGGCAGCAGTTCTACAGAGAAGTACCTAAGAGTTACAGTGGATGAGAAGCTGGATATGAGTCAACAGTGTGACCTTGTTGCCAAGAAGACTAACAGCATTTTGTGTTGTATAAGTAGGGGCATTGCCAGCAGATAGAGGGACATGATCATTCCCCTCTATTCAACATTGGTAAGGCCTCATCTGGAGTGCTGTGTCCAGTTTTGGGTCCACTCTACAAGAAGGATGTGAAAAAATTGGAAAGAGTCCAGTGGAGGACAGCAAAAACGATTAGAAGACTGGAACACATGACTATCATCCACTCCCTCCATCCCCTCTTCAGGGATTCTCCTCACATGGACCTCCTAAAGTTGGAGGTTCAATCCCTCCTTCCATCTGGAGATGATAGAGCCAGTTCCCCCAGAAATTGTGGGAAGAGGGTTTTATTCCAAATATTTCCTGATTCCCGAAAGAAATGGTGGCTAGAGGCCCATTCTAGGCCTCGGGAACTTGAACGCCCATGTTATTTTGCAGCTCTTCAGGATGGTGACTGACTACCATAATCCCATCCTTAAATCAGGGCAACTGTTTTTTTGCCCTCAGCCTTCAGGATGTGTATTTTCACATCACTATGTATCCTTCCCACAAACATTTTCTATGTTTCATCATTGGCGCAGAATGCTGTCGATACCATGTCCTTCCCTTTGGACTCTCCACAGCACCATGGGTCTTTGCAAAGGTTCTTTCAGTAGTTGCAGCTCACCTTCCCTATCTGGTCAGTTGGGTTTTCAAGGGGCATTCTGCTCTGGAGTCCAATTGGCAACCTGCAAGGCCCTGACCTGGGTCTTCGTATCAGCCTGAGGAAGTCCACATTAACATCCGTTCATCGGATAGATTTCATTGGAGCTACCAGGGCTCTCGAACTGCCAGAGCCTATCTACCAGAGGACGTGTTTTTAGCAGAGTCCAGCAGACAGCAGTACGGACCTACCTTCAGCTGTTACGTCACATGCCAGCCTCACGCGAGATTACATCTGCAATGTCTGCAGGCCTGGCTCAAAACAGTGTACATGCTGAACAGGCACAATCTTGGCAAATGAGTTTCTGTTCCTCTCCATTGTCATGCCCACTGCCAACAAGAATCATCATACTGGATGTCAAGTATGAGACGGGTAGCCGTGTTAGTCTGGATCTGTAAAAGCAGCAAAGAATCCTGTGGCACCTTATAGACTAACAGACGTTTTGGAGCATGAGCTTTCGTGAGTGAATACCCACTTCGTCAGATGCATCTGACATACTGGATGCTTTCTTCTAGGCTGGGGACCTCACCTACAAAGTTACACAGCACAGAGGAAAAGGTCCCACAGGATACATTGCTTCCCATCAGTGTCTTAGAACTAAGGGCAGTTTGTTATGCGTGTCAGCACTTTTTCTACAACATTCAGGGTTCTTGGGTCGGAGTAACAGTAGACAACAGGATGGCTATGTACTATGTAAATCGATAAGGGGGAGCAAGATCCCAGTCCTTATGCATAGAATCACTGGTACTGATATATTGCCTACCACACAGAGATTTCTGCAGTTTACCTGCCAGGTCTCCAGAACACAATGGCAGATACAATAAGCAGAAACTTCCATCAGTACCACAAGTGTGCGCTCAGCAACCTAATCTTTCACAACATCTGCGAAGCATGGGATCTTCCCACAGTGGGTCTTGTTGCAACCCCAACCAATACAAAAAGCCATATTTTCTGTTCCAACGGGGGATGCGGCTGCATATCTTTGGAAGAGACCCTGCTAGTCCCTACCCCACACTCTCTTCTACACCTGCTCTCCAACACTACTAATCCTCCAGACATTAATCAAACTGAGGTTGATGAGGATCATCTTAATAGTGCTGCCTTGGCCCAGATAAGTCTGGGACTCAGATCTGCTTCACCTTTCTGTAGCTATATGTTGATGCCGCCTGCTCAGATCGGACCTCATGGCACAGAATTCAGGTACATGAGCCACTTCTGCATTGTATCTCTGATCCTCAAGACCTGGTTCCTTTGTGATTCTTGAATTTAGAATTGGACTGGTCAGCTGAGATCCAATCTGTATTTTCTAAATAGTAAGAAGCCTTCCACACATAAAACTCAGCTGCAGAAGTTGAAAACACTTCTTTTCCTTGTGTTCCTATCACTCTGTATGTGCTTCTGAAGCACCTCTCTCAACTATTCTTGATTATGTATTGGAATTGAAAACACAGGGACTATGTATGAGTTCTGTTAAAGTCCTCCTGGCAGCCATTACAGCTGTTCATTAACCTATTGAGGGCCTTTTGCTCACCCTACCATAGCCAGATTCCTTTAAGGTTTATATAATTTGTTTCTTTGTATCTGGAACCCTACACCTCCTTGGGACCTCAGTTTGGTCCTCAGTGCCTTAAGGAACTCGCCTTTCAAGTCTATAGGCCCTATTTATTCCTTCATCGCTCCCTTAAGACCTCATTCCTGGTAGCCATCCCTTGGCCAAAAGAGTGGGAGCCCTCTGGGTGCTTGTGGCCAATTCACCATATAGTACCTTGTACCGTGACAAGGTCATGCTATGTCCCCATCCCCACTCTCATTGGACTTTCATCTCAATCAGGATATCCATCTGCCTGTATTCTTTCCCAAACTTTATTCCTCAAGAGGAGAAGCTAGCTGCCATACTTTAGATGTTAGAAAGGCACTCAGCTTCTATCTGGACAGAACAAGAATCTTTAGGATTTCCCCTAGGCTGTTTGTATCCTTCTCTAAAAGAATGAAAGGACAATCAATTTCCACACAGAGATTATCAAAGTGGGTTTCAGTTTGCATGATAGCTTGCTACGAGGCCAGTGGGGTACAACCTGTCCCCCTCCAGGCTGACAGCCCATTCCATCAGGGCTAAGTTCACTTCTGTAGCCCTTTCCTTCATTGTAGAAATTTGCAGGGTCACAACCTGGTCCTCAGCTTACAAGTTCTTCAAACATTGCACTATCCAAGGGGTAGGCAACCTATGGCACGTGTGCCGAAGATGGCACATAAGCTGATTTTCAGTGCACTCACACTGCCTGGTCCTGGCCACCGGTCCAGGAGGCTCTGCATTTTAATTTAATTTTAAATGAAGTTTCTTAAACATTTTAAAAACCTTAATTACTTTACATACAACAGTAGTTTAGTTCTATATTATAGACATAGAAAGAGACCGTCTAAAAACATTAAAATGTATGACTGGCACGTGAAATCTTAAATTAGAGTGAATAAATGAAGACTTGGCACACCACTTCTGAAAGATTGCTGACCCCTGTACTATCCTGTCCATGTCCAAGATGGACACAAAATTGGTGATGCTATCTTCCAAACCATCTTGATCTGCCTCTTCAGCACCCCTTCCTCGTTGAGTCACTGCTTGGGAGTCACCTCCTGCCCTCCTTCCCCTCTGCTGCAGAGTCTTTTGGCTCAGAAGTTGAGAAGAAACTGGACCAACAGCAGGTCTTTGCCTCCCTATTTACCCTCACACTGGAGCACAAGATTGTGTAGGGTGCAGGCACAGACCAGCAGGCACAGCTGATTCAAATCTCCAGTTGAGAGTGCATGGGTCCGCTCATGTCCTGTGGTGGAGTACCCATGGGGACCAAAACATCTCAAAAACTCAAGTTACAAAAAAGTAGGTAACCTTTTGGAGAGTTGAGGCTGAGAAAGAAGCAAGAGACTTAGGAAGACAATGGGGAATGTGTTAGGGGAAGATGAAAAACATGGGCTTTGCAGGAAAGCGGAGAGTATAATGTTGACAAAAGACTTTGGATACTATTCTGAGAGGAAATGAGGGAAGTCCAGGAAAGGAAGTGGATTGGGAGGGGGAGGAGAGAGACATTAATAGACAGGGACAAAACAAAAGTGAAAGGGGAGGCAAAATGAATCAAGAAAAGATTCTTGACATGGAGGCAGGAGGATGGTAGAGAAATCTGGGTGTACTAAAATCAATAGGAGACACCAAGGGCAAACAAGCTGAACAACATGGACTAGAAGATAAAACAAGATACCCAGTGAAAGAAAGAAAAGGCAGATGTAAAGAAGAACATAAAACGAAGGGAGACAGGAGAAGTATAATTAATTCTTCTAAAAAGGTACAGAACTGCTATGCTAAACAAACTCCCTTGTTTTTATATCCTGCGCCGAAAGTTTTGGTCAATGCCAAATCTGTGTAAGTATTAGTATCACGCCAGTAGTGTGCTAGCCTTGTGTAGGCCTTGGGTCCAATTCTGCAATCCTTTGTTCACAGAGCCTGGGAAGATTGGGCCTTTTTATGGTATTGGAATATATATTTGCAAGGTAGATGTAGGTTACTGTGCAGCCTCTAGGGCAGGGGTAGGCAACCTATAGCACACATGCCGAAGGCGGCATGCAAGCTGATTTTCAGTGGCACTCATGCTGCCTGGGTCCTGGCCACCAGTGCGGGGGGCTCTGCATTTTAATTTAATTTTAAATGAAGTTTCTTAAACATTTTAAAAACCTTATTTACATTACATACAACAGTAGTTTAGTTCTATATTATAGACTTATAGAAAGAGACCTTCTAAAAACGTTAAAATGTATGACTGGCACGCGAAACCTTAAATTAGAGTGAATAAATGAAGACTTGGCACACCACTTCTGAAAGATTGCTGACCGCTGCTCTAGGGTCAGGCTATGGCGCAATCGAGGTCCTCATCCACCCCAGTTTAGGAGCCAAAAGTGTTCCTTGGATCATAGCTGAGACAGAGCTGTTGCATGAGCCTGTTTGTTCTTATGGCAGATAACCAGAACCCTTTTTCTTCTTTATTTCAGAGTAACCATTACTATGTGAAGCCGCGGGTGACAGATCACCAGTTTGGGATCAGGCATTATGCTGGAGAGGTAGGTGTGCATGCTGTGCCCAAGAGGAAGGAGTCAGCAGGTAGAAGGATCTAAGCCACTGACATTCACCTATGAGTCCTGAGTTACGCAAACTGCTGGGAGTGGCAGCTCCACTAAGCTTCCTGCTTTGGATCATAGCCTAGAGGAATAGACATGGGGTTGAGTTGGGCCCCCTAGGTGTTACTGTAATACAAATAGTAAAATGTCCTGAGTTGTGATCTCTCTGCTTCTGCCTTGCTGTGTGTCCTTGGGCAAGTCATTTCCCTTGCTCTGTTCCTCAGTTTTAGCATCTGTAAAATGGGGAGCATGAACTTGACTCACTCTCTAACTAATTAACTAATGTGTGGGAGTGTTTTGAGCATGTATAGAACTATATTAATGTTAAATATTATTAATATGAGTTGCAGCTTTATAACTTCCTCCTCATCTGACCTCATTTTCTTCCTGATGATGGATCTTGATTATGGGAAGATGTAGCAGAACTATGCTGCAGTGTGATGCTCCGTCCCTGGAACTGAGCTCTTGGCATGCATCCTGCTATAATGAGAGCTCCCCACTGGAGGGAGAGGAAGAGGTGTTGATGGCTCCACTCTAGGAGCAAAAGATGCAGGGGGGCTTTCCACTAGGTGGTTCAATGGTACTGGGGAGGATGTCAGCAGGCATGTCATTGCAGGAGCCACTTTAGACCAGCTCCTACCCAAGACTGAATTTAATGAAGTAGCTGGGACCCTCAGTCCCACAGAGGAGACTGAATGTGCTCAACACAAACTGCATCTGATTGCTGGTCAGACAGAATGAGTTTTGGTTACACAGATGCCCTGTTCAGCTAGAGACTCCGTCTCCACTCGCGGCTACCTTCTTCCCGTGGGTGCAGGAAATCCCATTCCTCTCCTCACTGGCTTCATAGCTACCTCCACCCTAACCTTCCCAGCAAGGCTCAAGATCTTATCCTGTCTCGTAGCTCTTGATATGTATGGCATGGCTTATACGATATTACATGGTGTCACTTGAATAATAGTCCGTGATCACATATATTGGACTGGGTCACTATAAGGCAGAAGCACAAGATGGCAGAGTCGAAGCTGACTGAACAATCTTAACTAAGATATTTCCTCATTTTTGCACTGTTTAACTATGCAACATTTGCACTCTTTAAATTTAGTATTTTACCTGAATTTCCCTCCTCTTCCCCCCTCCCCCTGCCCCAGAAAAGACAAAACAAACTTCACTATGTGGAGGTGTTTGGCTGGACCCTACTGGATGCTCTGCAGCCTTGCAAGATCCACAGGACTCAGCCCCTCTCTTCCAGACTGGAGACTCTGCACAGCTTTTGCTGTATCCAAACGTGCAGTGGCTGAGGCAAAGGCCCCATGGACCTAATATGATGCACAATGAAAGTGCATGCTGCTGCACAGATGGGCCTTCCTGGGCTGTACAGTTCACCAGCTGAACATCATGCACTGGGACCTGCATTTGGGGCCAGATTTTAAAAAATGCTCACAACTCTGCTGCTCCCATCAGTACATGTATGGCCAGATTTTCTGCAAACCCAGCTGCTTATTTTGGTGCCTAAGTGGGAGCTGAGCTCTTCTGAACATCTGGTCCCAAATGTGGATGCTGAGACCTTCTGAAACTTCAGTCCATAGTTACAGATGTTCTATACATGCTTCAAATGCCGTTTTCTGTGGGTCATAACTTGATGAAATCTGAACACTCAGGACCATATTTTCACATTTTATCCCAGTCACTGTGGTGCTACAGCTATTTGAAAAATAAGCTTACCAGAATATTTTAAAATGGGGAAAGTATCTTTGTGCCCTACTGCAGGGGTTCTCAGCCTTTTTCTTTCTGGGCCGCCCCACCCCCAACATGCTATAAAAATTCCATGGCCCACAACTGCTTTTCTGCATATAAAAGCCAGGGCTGGCGTTAGGGGCACCAAGCAGGGCAATTGCCCATGACCCCATGCCACAGGGCCCCCCACACAGCTACATTGTTCAGGCTTCGGCTTCTGCCCCGGGGCCATGCAGTGGGGCTTTGGCTTTCTGCCCTGGGCCCCAGTGATTCTAATGCTGGCCTTGCTTGGCGGACTCCTTGAAACCTGCTCACAGCCCCCCAGGAGACCCCAGAGCGCTGGTTGAGGACCACTGTCCTAGTGCCTTGCTGCTACTTTCTTTAGTTATTAAGTCTTCCTCTGTCACTCTGCCACCGTACATTATGCAGGCCTCTCCTCCTGCCTTCTGAGTTACTTGGTGCTGAGTGAATGCTGTGTGTGGTGATGTGACAGCAGAACTAGTCGCCGTCTTTCTAGGACATTTCTTTCTCTTACAACTGCAGCCTTGTTGGCAGGAACCTTGAGAAATGTGGGTAAAAGTGCCCTCCCCCAGTGGTCCTGCAGTGCTAGGAGACCCTTTCTGTGGCCCTCTCCCAGTGACCCTGCAGTGCTAGGAGACCCTTTCTGTGGCCCTCCCCCAGTGGCCCTGCAACGCTAGGAGACCCTTTCTGTGGTCCTCCCTTAGTGGCCCTGGAATGCTAGGAGACCCTTTCTATGGCTCTAACAATGTGGCCTCATTAATTTGTTTGTAAATTAAAGTGCACTGCGATCTGATATGCGAGGGATCTGTCTGCTCTGCTTTAGTGTGCACAGATGCTCTGTGTGTGTGTGTGTTGGTTCTCATATGGGAAGGATATTACCTGCCCTGAAAGGTGGCATGTTCCTCTGTGTGTGTAAGGGATTAAGTGCCCTATGCATAGGCTGCTGTGTGTGAGGGTGGCAGAAGAGGTTGGCCACCGTGTGTGTGTGTGTGTGTGTGTGTGTGTGTGTGTGTGATTGGCAGCTGTATGTGTATTGTCAGGAGTGGGGGTCAGCAGTCCTCGATCTGTGTGTGTGAATGGGGAAAGACAAGGGTATGCTCTGCTGACAAAACCACTGGTGTAGACACCACTCTCTCAACAAAGGCATGCTTCTGGTGACATAGCTAAGGTTGGCTGGGGAGGCGATGTCCCCAGTGGTCCCCGACCTTTTCCGTGAGGCAGGCGCCAGACGAATAGCCGCCAAGGACCGTGGCCGCTGGACAAGCAGCCGCTGAAATGCTGCCATGAAAGGACAGCGTCAAGAGGCATCGCCACCAAAATGCTGCCATGAAGAAGCATCATCAGGAGGCGTCGCCACTGAAATGCCGCTGAAATTTCGTGGGATTTCAGCAGTAGCACTTCATGACGTTGCCACTTCTTGGCAGCATTTTGGCATCTTCTTGTCTGACGGCCAGTAGGTGAGCGCATATGGCTGCCCTGGCGGGCACCATGGTGCCCGCAGGCACCACGTTGGGGACCCCTGTTCTACGCTATCAGTAGTCTCCTGTCAGTGTATGCCACATCTACACTAGAGAGCTACACCAGCATAGCTATGTCAGCACAGGCTCTGTAGTGTAGATATGCTACATTTTGAAGGTTTTCTTTGGAACTCTGTGCACTAGAAACAACTTTTTTTTGTAAATGAAAGCCAGGATTCTGACCTCATGGAGAGACTCCAGGGGCCAGGTCTTTAAGCATGTGCCTGTAGTGCCTGGGCACGTAGGAGTTTCCTGCTCTGTTGTCTTGTCATTGGCATGCAGTGGAGCTGTGTGCAGGGTGGCCCTGTATGTTGGCATGTGTGGGGGAGGGAGTGTCACTGTGTCTTGAATTGCTTACACTATTATGTACTAGTCAGCGTGTATTATCTGTGTCACAGGTATTGTATGATGTGAGAGGGTTTCTGGAGAAGAACAGAGACACCTTTCGGGATGACATTTTAAACATGCTGAAGGATAGCAGGTAAGCAGCCCTTAATGCTCTGCAGGGGAGAATGGAGGCCGGAATGAGGAGAACTCTGTGGACTAAACTGAGCAGAATTCACGTGATAGCAGGGTCATGTAGAAGAAGAGTTACTTTATATGATTACCCAAGTTCCTATCTCTCTGTATATTGGCAGCAGGAGAAGGGGCTGGAGAAGAAGTCAGTTTTACTGCAAAGAAATTGATACAAAGAAACATGCATTGAGCATCAGCATCACCTTTGTTATGGGATGGACTTTGCTTATTTCTTTCCATGAAGATTTTCTGTGCCAGAAAGGTGACACTTTGGAACGCCCAAGGGATCCTTTGACTCAGGGAGCTGCAGTACTTCACAGGCATAGCTATGCATGTACATACCATCCTCACCCTCACGCTGCGGAGAGGGCGGTGAGGGAGAATGGGCATGAAAGGAGATGCTGAATGAGTAGCTGGAGAGGGGGAGGAGAAGCCGACAGGACAATTTTACTGGAGCTGTAGTGGTGAAATCTATGCAACATTGATTTGCTGTTTGCTTCTGGGGCTTTCAGATTCTTTGTGCCACATTTGCTGCTCCAGTGTCCAGCACAGCCCCCAGCATAAGTTAGAGCAATCTTAAGGTCTGTTCTAGCTTATGGCAGCTTCCTTACGGATGCCAATGGGCTACTCTGCAGCCTACAATACCAAAAATGCAAACCTCTGTGGCCTCTTCCCACTGTGTCCCTGACCAATCCCATGGCGCTACCCCATGCTGGGAGCTGCATGGGGCAGAGGGTGTAGGGCTAGCCATGGTGGTCCTGTGCCATCACTGTGCTGGGGGAATCCTCAGGGGGCAGTTATATAGCTTTACAGCCCCTTTAAACTGCTAGCAAGGCATAAAGAGCCATACTCAGAATTTTTCTGTCATCTCCCCTCTGCCTGTTTTTTCTTGAGGTTCTTGGTCTTGGGAATCTGGATCAGAGAGCTCCAAACTGAGGACCTGCAATGGAGGGGGACTGGACTTGAGGACACAGGAGGCCTCAGTCCTAAGTTCCTAGGACCTTCAGAGGTCACCTCATTACCATCTGTGGTTCCTTCAAGGGCCTTTGGATACAGGGAGCTCTTACTATGAAATCATCTAGAGGTAAAGGCCCTAGTGCAGGGTCTTAGACACATGGACCATCAGCAGCTACAGGATCTCACTCCTTTGCTAGAAGGTGGGCTTGGATATATATTATTTTAGGGATGTCACAGGGTGGCTGTCCCCTTTAAATGAAGCAGGTCCAGCTCCCCTGTGCCAGTACTGATGTTTCCTGTTTGGCCAGTTAAGAGGGTGGGACAGCACCTGGGGCTATCTATGATCAGGGACAATCTGAGAGGGAGAAGTCACAGAATGCTGAACTGCACACTGTATTCAAAGTGTGGACGTACTCTTGATTTATATAGAGGCTTTATGATATTTATTGTTTTTTTTTTATCTACTCCTTTCCTAATGGTTCCTAACTTGGCTCTTTTGACTGCAGCTACACACTGAGTGGATGTTTTCAGAGAACTATCCACAGTGACTCCAAGATCTCTTTCTTGAGTGGTAACAGCTAATTTAGACCCCATCATTTTTTATTTATAGTTGAGTTTTTGTTTTCCAATGTGCATCATTCATTGACATTGAATTTCATCTGCCATTTTGTTGCCTAGTCACCCAGTATTGTGAGATCCCTTTGTAGCTCTTCACAGTCTGCTTTGGGCTTAACTATCTTGAGTAATTTTGTATCATCTGCACACTTTGCCACCTCACTCTTTATCTCTTTTTCCATATAATTTTTAAATATGTTGAACAGCACTGGTCTCTGTACAGATCTCTGGGGGACACCACTGTTTACCTCTCTCCATTCTGAAAAATTGGCCGTTTATTCCTACCTTTTTTCCCCTGTCTTTTTAACCAGTTACTGGTCCATGAGAGGACCTTGCTTGTTATCATATGATGGCTTACTTTGATTAAGAGCCTTTTGTGAGGGATCTTGTCAAAGGCTTTCTGAAAGTCCAAGTACGATGTATCCACTGGATCACCCTTGTCCATGTTATAGACAAACTAAGAAACTTTTAGCCAGATGGAAAAATAAAAGCTGCTAGAAATAACAATAATAATAACTTGGAGATACCAGAGCCAATTAATGCCTCTACATGAAAAAGGAAAATCAACAGAAAGATTGGGATTAGACTGCATATGTTTCAAGGCTTAGAGCCTTCTAGGGTAACATGGTTTCAATGGTTCATCTCCAAGAGTGGATATCTGTGAGGGCAATTACATGACGTGTGACTGGAATACTGTGTGGCTGTGCCATGAGAGAAGGGATGCAGCAGTCTGGCTGGAACATGGGCTGCTGTTTGTGCAGTTCTTGCATGGAGGTCTGTGTAGCAAGAGGGAGGAGATGTGCTGCCTAAGCCAGAATGCAGAACACTGTCTGTGTAACATCGTGCTTTGAGGTAGTAAGACACAGGGAATGCATCTCTGCAACTGGAGTATGGGCTGCTGTCATGTTGCGGCAGTTTGAGGGTCTGTGCATTTAGAGGGAGGGGATGCCCTGCTGAGCCCTGTGATGCAGCCACATTGTTGTGTAGTGGTGTTTTGGGAAGGTGTAATTAGGATGCCTGGCACAGAGGTAGGGTGGTAAATGAGCACACAAGCTCTGATTCTTTCATAGCTGACCCTAGAATCTGATGTCCTGTGTTTTCTGTGTGTGATGCTCCTCCTCACCGCCAGGCTGGACTTCATCTATGACCTCTTTGAAAGAGTCTCCAGCCGGAGCAGTGAGGAAACTCTGAAGATGGGAACCCAGAGGCGCAAGCCAACCGTCAGCTCCCAGTTCAGGGTAAGGAATTCCCCAAGAAAGTGGGCGACTCTTCAGAATGAAGAGGAGGAACTACTGAGGGGCTGGCTGAATAAGAAGTTAAGTGAGGGGTGAAGAAAAGAGGCAAGAGAATGAGTGATTCCTTCAATTTCTTTTCCAGCTCTGTAAATGTGCTAGGATGTTGCAGATAGATAAAACAATGTCTCTCTCCCATAATTTACACTGTAATGTAAACCATGCAGTGGAGGTGATAAATTGGGAATGGGGAGAGGATGAGGACTACAACAAGAATG
The DNA here is from genome assembly GCF_025201925.1 of Gopherus flavomarginatus. NCBI lineage: Eukaryota > Metazoa > Chordata > Testudines > Testudinidae > Gopherus > Gopherus flavomarginatus. Next base: position 82,879,941 of record NC_066626.1, read on the forward strand.
TGCCTTTGCTTTTTTCAGCAATGTCTTGAGTGGCACAGTTTGTTTTTTCAAGTACTGATCCTATGGCTAGGAGGGGGGATGGGAGTTTAAGCTAAGTATTGATAGATCTTGTGGGGGCAGTACTTTTTACATGGGCACATAAGAATGGCCACACTGGGTCAGACCAATGGTCCATCTAGCCCAGTGTCCTGTCTTGCAACAGTGGCCAATGCCAGGTGCTTCAGAGGGAATGAACAGAACAGGGAATCATCAAGTGATCCATCCCATGACCCACCTTACCAGCTTCTGACAAACAGAGGCTAGGGACACTGCAGAGCATGGTTTTGCATCTCTGCCCATCCTGGCTAATAGCCATTGATGAGCCTATCCTCCAGGAATGTATCTAGTTCTTTTTCAAAGCCTGTAATAGTCTTAGCCTTCACAACATCTTCTGGCAAATAGTTCCACAGGTTGACGATGCAGTGTGTGAAGAAATACTTCCTTTTGTTTGCTTTAAAACTGCTGCCTGTTACTTTCATCAGATGACCCCTAGTTCTTGTGTTGTGAAGGGGTAAATAACACTTTTTCTCCACACCAGACATGATTTTATAGATCTCTATTTTATCTCCCCCCCCCCCTTAGTTGTCTCTTTGCCAAGCCGAATAGCCCCAGTGTTTTTAATCTCTCCTCATATGGAAGCTGTTACAAATCTGTAATAATTTTTCTTGCCCTTCTCTGTACCTTTTCCATTTTTAATATAATTTTTTTGAGATGGGGCAACCAGAAAAGTGTGGGCATACCATGGGTGTATATAGCAACATTATGATATTTGTTGCCTTATTATCTATCTCTTTCCTAATGGTTCCCAACATTCAGTTCGCTTTTTTGACTGTTGCTGCACATTGAGTGAATATTTTCTGAGAACTATCCACAATGACTTTTTTGACTGGTAGCAGTTAATTTAGACCCTATTATTTTGTATATATAGTTTGGATCTTGTTTTCCAAAATGCATTACTTTGCATTTATCAACATTGAATTTCATCTGCTGTTTTGTTGCCCAGTCACCCTGTTTCGTGAGATCCCATTGTAACTCTTTGTGGTCTGGTTTGGACTTAACTACATTGAGTAATTTTGTGTCGTCCGCAAACTTTGCCACCTCACTCTTTACCCCTTTTTTCCAGATAATTTTGTAATATATTGAACAGCTCTGGTCCCAGTACAGACCCCTGGGAGACACCACTATTTACCTCTCCATTCTGAAAACTGGCCATTTATTCTTACCATTTGTTTCCTATGTTTCAACTATGAGAGGTCCTTCTCTCTTATCCCATAACCGAGTACTTTGTTTAAGAGCCTTTGGTGAGGGACATTGTGAAAAGCTTTCTGAAAATCCAAGTACACTATATCCACTGGATCACCCTTGTCCATATTCGTTGACTCCCTCAAAGAATTCTGATACATTGGTGAGGAATGATTTCCCTTTACAAAAGCCGTGTAGACTCTTCCCCACAAATCATGTTAATTTATATGTCTGATAATTCTGTTCTTTATTATAGTTTCAGCCAGTTTGCCTGGTACTACAGTTAGGCTTGCTGACCTGGAGCCTTTTTAAAATTTGTCATCACATTAGCTATCCTTTTGTCATCTGGTCCAGAAGCTGATTTAAGTGATAGGTTACATACCACAGTTAGTAGTTCTGCAATTTCATATTTGAGTTATTTCAGAGCTCTTGGGTGAATACCACCTGATCCTGGTGACTCATTACTGGTTAATTTATCAATTTGTTCCAAAGTGACACTGTCAGTTTAAAAAAAGTTGTGAAAATTTGTTCCAGTTTTACACCCCTCCCAAGTCCCTGCTAATTTTTGTAGGTTTTTTTTACAATCACATTTTCCTATTTTTAAAGTGTGAGACACCCACATAAACAACACGGGAAACTGAGTGCCTGTATAGGAGAAATAGTGAGAGTGGTTACTCACAGAGATGCAGGTGCAATGATCTTGGGTGTTATTTGTAACTAGAGGGGTCTCAGACTTCATGATTGTATAGACTGATCTCATGGCAGACTCCAGGGGCTCATTCTATCCCTTCATTCTCCGTAAAACCTGTCTCTATACCACCCACCCATTTCCTTCTTTTTCAGTAACTCCCTGCAACCCACACCCTCCCCGCATGTCAGGGTTCTGTGTGTCTGCAGTTGCCGCCCACCCTCGCCATGTTCGGGGCTCCGTATGGCTCCCCATGCTAGGGGCTCTGTGTGCCTCTTCATTCTCACTTTCTCTCTATACCAGCATCCCCAAACTCCCCTCCACCATAGCTTCTGTGACCCATCCCATTGCTCCTTCCCCTCCATGCTAGTGTGTCATAGATTTAGTTGGCTCCCCATCAGACTGCTGTGAAGGGAGTCCAAGTCTTGGATCCCTGGGTGGGTAAAGCTTCCCTGGGTCTCAGCAGGCTGCAGCTCTGTTTCCTCCCCCTTAGTCTCTCTGGTACATTTCCTGGGCCCTAACTCTGTCTCCTACCCCTTCCTGGACATGGAGCTCTTTAGTCCTCAGGACCAGCTCTAACCTCCAAATACCCCAGTTGCTTAAACACACCGTGTGCCAATATCCCACTGAAATATGTGAGCCTTGTGGTTCATGGTTTATTTCTCTCTGGAGATGTGTGGAACTGTAAAGCATTTAACAAGGGGAGACACTTTGCCCAGAGTCCAACACAATTGCTCTTTTACTCAATCTGTATTTTCTTGTGCTTTATATCGTTATTTGGAACAATGAATGTCCTAACCACATTGGGGATTGCTAGCCCACCCTTCCCTTACCAGTCCTTGGGGGCTATCTGGGCTCAGGGAAAAGTAGCCCCTTGCCTCATGCAGACCCCTATATGCTGGGTTGTTTCTCCTTCATGCACACTTCCTCCCTGGCTTCTGTGATCTTCCTCTCGTATTTCCAAAGCTTCCTGTTCTGGGGTGACCCTCTCTCCAGTTCCCCATGTGACTCCTTATTTAATCCTGAGGCTGGTCTCCTGTCATTCTTTACGTGTTTGGTAACTTTTCATTGCTTCAGACTTCCCCCCTTCCTTCACAATAGCAGAGGAAATCTCTTTCCCAGCTTGAGCAAAGCCACTCAGCATCTCTGTTGTCGATTCAAAGCACCATTGTTAACATGAAGTACCTTCATGTTGTCCTTGTCTGAGGAGACATGCTTTTCAGGCTGGTAAGACTTGGGGGATAAACAGGCAACAGGCATTCATTGTACAGCAGTTTCCATAGTAACTGTTCAGGATAACTTTGCAGTAGCAACCAGAATTCATAAGTTGCATAGTCAGAGCCCCAGCATCATCACACAGGGTCCTCCATTCTCTTCCCCCACCATGCCAGGGACTCTGCATATTCCATTTTCCTCCTTCCTCCCCATACCAAGGTCTCCCATCCCTTCCAGCAGGAGCTCGGTGTGTGTCCATATTCTGCCTTCCTCCCTGTGTCAGGGCCCTGTGTGCCTCCCATTTCCTCCCATGCCAGGAACTCTTTGTGCACCTTCATTTCCTCTTCTCCCCCAGCTCTTCCATTCCCCTATGCCTGCCATGCCAGCATCTCCCATTTCTTCTTCGAAGGTAACACATGTCCTTTCCACTGTAGGTGTGTGTGCACCTCGAGCATAGTTATCAGAAATTTTCCTCCAGTGGTATCAGTCAGGTCAGTTCTGGCACCCTCTGGTGCCGCATGCTCATAGCGCTGGTATAAAGGGCCCTCCCGACCTTGAACCCCCTCAGTTCCTTCTTACTGCTTATGATGGTCACTGAAGCTGCTCGCTTTAGAAAACTTTCCCAGTGGTTTTTACTGTTTTTTGTAACGTGTATCGTTGTATATAGTTTAGTCAGTTTTACCTATTAGGGTTGGGCCTTTTCTCCTTCAGTTGGTGAAGTTCATCTGTTCCCTGGTGCCAGGGCATGCCTCGTTCACTAGGCTTCAGGCCCTGTGCCTCCTGCGGCATGTCAGTGCCCCTAAGAGACCCACACTCGAGTTGTCTCAAGTGCTTGGGAAAGACTCACAGGAAGGACTCACAGCTTTGAGACTCGCTTCAGAACAAAGTTGCTCAGACTCGGCACTGAGTACCTCGGCGATGGTGCAGAGTGTGGCTCCCACCATACAACAGTCTTGGCATCATTCCCCATCGCTGGTGCCTAAGAAGAAGCACAAGAGGCAGCTGGATGAGAGGGGTCAATTCCTAGCACCAAGGTCAGTCAGACCTGGGGACAGGGATAAAGTGAGACCTGTATAAGGCCACTCTTCTACCTTGGCACTGCCACAGCTGATACCAGTGACTCAGGAGCCTACACAGGTCCTGCTAACTTCTGCCCCTGGGTACTGTCTTCAAGCAGGAAGCATGTTACCAGTATGTTTACAGTGCTGTCAACTCTGGAGGCGTTTGCAGCAGCCAGGGACTTGCTCTCATTGCTGCTGTCTATATTTCTGGCAGTGCAGGAATTGGTGCTGCTGGTATCATTGGTCCAGGAACCATCTTCTCCCAGCCTCTGCCTAGAATCAGGACTGTGGTACCATCCAGGGGAAAACCCTCCATGCTAGCCTCGGCGCAGGCTTCCCTATCACTGCACCGATCTCCGGCATTGATGGAGTCCACACCTCCCTAGTCGTCTTGTTAGGACTCTGTCTTCGGAGTCAGAAGGAGGGTCATACTCTGTTTGCAACCACCTGCACTGCTCCCCGAGGCACTCCTACCCCACCAAACCAAACAGAAGCATATCACCGAGTTCTTGCCCTCTGGTCCTTGGAGGCTGGGGCTATTGCAATGGCCCTCTGGAACTCGTGGGGTTTCCCCCCAGCCCAGGGTCCCCTCTCAAGGCACTCCTATTTGGTGGCCTCCAAGAGTAGAGCATCACCAGTGCCGCGACGGGAGACTTCTGATCCAGACTCCGGTACCGAGCATCAGACAGAGGGCCCATGGATCTCGGCGAATACGGAAGGAGAGGTGGAGGGCCCTCAGTCGATGCTGGCTTCCTCCTCCCTAGAGGGGATGGTATTGGCAGCTGGTGTGTCGCCTTCCTAAAATGACCACAAGGCTCTCCAGGACTTGTTAAAGCAGGTGGCATCAAATTTGGGCATCCAGGTAGAGGTGGTCAAGGAGTCTTCTCATAGCCTGATGGACGTTTTGACAGCAGCAGGCCCCTCGAGGGTGGCCCTGCCGCTCAGTGAGGCTATCATGGACCCGATTAAGGTTCTGTGGCAGACCTCTGTTTCCCTTCCCCCTATGTCAAAGCATACGAAGCAGAAGTATTATGTGCCAGCCCAAGGTTACGAGTTTTTATACTTGTATCGCCCTCCAGGGTCCCTGGTAGCATTGGCCACCAAAGAAAGAGATTATCAAGGGCAATTGGGGGCAATGCCTATGGCAAAAGACTCCAAAAAGTTGGACTTATTTTGCAGAAAGGTGTACTCGACTGGAGGGTTGCAACTTAGGATGGCAAACCAGCAGGCACTGCTGGGTTGCTATGTTTTGATATTTGGGATGGCACACACAAGTTTAAAGATCTGCTCCCTCAAGAAGCCAGGCAGGAAGTCTCCTCACTGGTTGGTGCAGGGAAAACTATAGTGGCCCTTGATGTAACTGATTCTGTGGCCAGATCCGTGGCCTTCGTGATAACCATGGCCAGGAGCTCTTGGTTACAGTCTTCTGGTCTTCCTCAGCAGGGCCGGCTTTAGGCCGATTTGACCGATTCCGGGGAATCGGGCCCCGCGCCTTATGCACCTTTTTAATTTTTTTTTTAACTTACCCCAGTCCCGCTCTGGGGTCTTCCATAGTCCCGCTCCTTTGAGCAAAGCGCCAGCAGGAGCGCGGCGCAGCCCTGCTCTCCCAGCTAGAGCTCCGGCCGGGGCGGCGGGGCTTGCCGCGCTCCGGCCGGGGCTCCAGCCGGGAGAGCAGGGCGGCGGGGCTTGCCGCGCTCCGGCTGGGGCTCCAGCCGGGAGAGCAGGGTGGCGGGGCTTGCCGCGCTCCGGCCGGGGCTCCAGCCGGGAGAGCAGGGCGGCGGGGCTTGCCGCGCTCCGGCCGGGGCTCCAGCCGGGAGAGCAGGGCGGCGGGGCTTGCCGCGCTCCGGCCGGTGCTCCAGCCGGGAGAGCGGGGCGGCGGGGCTTGCCGCGCTCCGGCCGGTGCTCCAGCCGGGAGAGCGGGGCGGTTGGGCTTGCCGCGCTCCGGCCGGGGCTCCAGCTGGGAGAGCAGGGCGGCGGGGCTTGCCACGCTCTGGCCGGGGCTCCAGCCAGGAGAGCGGGGCGGCGGGGCTTGCTGCGCTCCGGCCGGGGCTCCAGCTGGGAGAGCGGGGCGGCGGGGCTTTGCCGCTCTCTGGCCGGGAGAGCGAGGCCGCGGGGCTTGCCACGCTCCAGCCGGAGTGCGGCAAGCCTGGTGGCTCCAACTGGAGTGCGGCAAGCCCCGCGACCCCGGCTGGAGCTCTGGGCCCTTTAAATAGCCCCCAGAGCCCTGAAGGAGAAAAGACCCAACCCTAATAGATAAAACTGACTAAACTATATACAGCGATACACACTACAAAAAACAGAGCCTTTGCCACCCCGGTCCTTTAAATAGCCGCCGGAGCCCTGCCTCCCCCATGCATTCCCCAGCACTCCCGCAGCTATTTAAAAGGTCCGGGGCGGGGTAGAAGGGGGTTTGGGGGCTACTTAAAGAGCTGGGGTTCCAGCTGCCTCTGCTGCACCCGCTGACCTGCCCACACCAGTCCGGCCCCCCCTGCCTGCAGCCAGCCCTGCACGCCGTGCACACAGCCAGCCCTGCACCCGTGCCCACAGCCAGCCCCTGCCAAACCCCCTGTCCTGTCTCCAGCCAGCCCGTGCCACACACCCTTGAAGCCCTGCCCAAAGCCAGCCAGCCCCACACACACTGCTGCCCGCACCAGCCCTGCACACCCTGCCCAGCCCACACCCTCTGCCCTGTCTCCAGTCAACCCCTGCTACACCCCACTGCCTGAAGCCAGCCAGTTCCACACTCTGCTGTCTCCAGACCTGCAAACCCCTGCTGCACACCCCTGCGGCCCTGCCTGAAGCCAGCCCGCCACACACCCCCTGTCTCCAACCAGCCCCACACCCCTTGCCCTGCCTGCAGTCAGACCCTACCTCCATTCAGCCCCTGTCCTGCTCCAGCCAGCCCCATGTCCACTGCTGCCCTGCAGTTTCCAGGGCAGTAACCCTGCACACCTGCTTCAATGAGAGGGGCAGGGAGCAGCTGGGACCAACACATGTGCACACCCCCAGGGAGTGGCGGGGACCCACACATGTGAAATGGCAGTCATTAATAGCCAATCAACAGCAGATATGATGCAATGTATATAATATATAATTTTGTTATTCATATAGTTATGGAAAGTAAATAATACATGAAAGAAATGAAAGGCTTTTTTTTCCACTTTTTTTTTTTAAAGTCATCCCTGCCAGGGCCCCACCAAAAATGTTTGAATTGGGCCCCGCACTTCCTAAAGCCGGCCCTGTTCCTCAGAGGTCCAGCAAACCCTCCCGTATCACCCCTTTGAAGGATCCTCATTCTTCTCAGAGAAGATCAGTGCTAAGCTCCATGAGCTTAAGGATTCCAGGACAACCATAAAGTCCCTAGGGTTATATACTCCTGCAGCTTCTAGGAATCATTACAGGCCCCAGCAGTCTGCCCAGTACTTTGCCTTTGCCAGCTTCTGCCTTGGGACTGACGCATGCTGCTCCCAGGCACTCAGGGAGCTTGAAGCTCCCCTTTTGACGTGATGCTCAAGGTCTCCAGCCTAGTACCCCTTATATCAGATGCAGTTGCACCTCTGGTTTTGGACCGTCTGTCCCACTTCATCAGTGCCTGGGCCTGTATCACCTCGGACCGCTGGGAGCTGTGCACAGTGGAAGTGGGATACACTAGTCTCCAGTTTGTTTCTACTCCCCTTTCCTCTTCAGGGACCCGTTTTACAAGTGACTTTTGGTCCAATAAATCCAATCCCTCCTTCAGATGGGAGCCATGGAAGAGATTCCGCAAAACTTGAGAGGAAAGGGGTTCTACTCCCATTTTCCCTATCTTAAGGGCAAGGAATGGGAGGAGGGAGCAGAGAGGAGCAAACGGGGGGCACAGGGTCTCTGAAGGAAGAGGCAGAGTGAGGATGGGGCCATGATTTGAATGCCAGTGGCTCCCTCACTACTAGGGAACCTGCGCTGCCTCAACAGCTGTCTCAAGAACCTGGCTGTTCACCTCCTCCCCATATGGTGCTGCCCAATGCAACAGTCTGAGAGGTGACCTTGTCTGTGAAGACAGAGGCAAAAAAAGCATTGAGTACTTCAGCTGTTTCCACATCATCTGTCACTAGGTTGCCTCCCCCATTCAGAAAGGGTCCCACACTTTCCCGGACCACCTTCTTGTTGCTAACATACCTGTAGAAACCCTTCTGGTTACCCTTCATATCCCTTGCTAGCTGCAACTCCAATTGTGCTTTGGCCTTCCTGATTACACCTCTGCATGCTCAAGCAATATTTTTATATGCCTACCTAGTCATCTGTCTAAATTTCCACTTCTTGTAAGCTTCCTTTTTGTCTTTAAGCTCAGCGAAGATTTTTCTGTTAAGCCAAGCTGGTCACCTGCCACATTTACTATTCTTTCTCCACATTGGGATGGTTTGTTCCTGTGCCCAGTAAGGCTTCTTTAAAATACAACCAGTTCTCCTGGACTCCTTTTCCCCTAATATTAGCCTCCCAGGGGATCCTGCCCATCAGTTCTATGAGGGAGTAAAAATCTGCTTTTCTGAAGCCCAGGGTCCGTATTCTGCTGCTCTCCTTTCTTCCTTTTGTCAGGATCCTGAACTTGACCATCTCATGATCACTGTTGCCGGGGTTGCAACCCACTTCTACTTGCCCTACAAATTTTTCCCTGTTTGTGTGCAGCAGGTCAAGAGGAGCATGACCCCTGCTTGTTTCCTTCAGCCCTTGCACCAGGAAGTTGCCCCCAAATGCATGGCAGTAGTGGCAGCCTGCCTGAGGAGATGAGCAATGCATGTCTACCCATATCTCGACGACTGACTAGTCAAAGGCCAGTCCAGAGCCCAGATGGAATCCAGCATCCACCTCATCCAGTCAACTTTCCAGGCCTTAGGCCTACTAATAAACACAACAAATTCTACCCTTGGCCCAGTGCAGAGAATAGAGTTCATCAGAGTGGTACTCAGCTCCACTCAGGCCAGAGCATTCCTCCTGGGAGACCAGTTTCAGGCGACCATGGTCCCAATAAGTTCCCTCAAGACCCACCTGGTTACAGCAGCTTAGAGCTGTCGGAGACGTCTGGGCCACATGGCATCATGCACCACGCGAGGCTGCACCTCAGACCTCTTCAAGGATGGCTGGCCACGGTGTTCTCAGCTACCTGTCACAATCTGGATTCAGTTCTCTCCATACTTTTTGAGTCCTTGTTTCGCTGGATTGGTGGCTGGACCATTGCACGGTTCATGCAGGAATACCCTTTTTGCAGCCCCAGACTTCAACGTCCCCCGTTTCAGATGCAACGGCACTGGGCTGCAGAGCCCATTTAGGGCCCCTCAGGACTCAAGGCCTCTGGTCTCTAGAAGAGCTCTCTCTTCATATCAATGTCAGAGAGCTCAGGGCAGTCATTCTAGGCGTTCCTGCCTCACACTGCAAACCAGGACATATGGGTTCTCATGGACAACACAACAGCCATTTTTACACCAAAAGACAGGGTGGGGCATGTTCTTCCCTGCTGTGCTGAGAAGCAAGCTATCTGTGGGAATCTGAATGTGCATTCAGTCCACCTGAAGGCTTCTCACCACCTGAGAGCACAGAACCAGCTGGTGGATCACCTCAGCAGGTCTTCCTCCATTCACCACAAGTGATCCCTTTGGCTGGACATCACAAAGAACATTTTCCAGTGGTGGGGGACACTTCAGATAAATCTGTTGGCTACTCAAATCAACAGGATATGCAACCAGTTCTGCTCCCTACAAAGCCAGAGCCTAGGGTGTCTCATGGACCCTTTTCTGCTACCATGGATAGATTTCCTATATTACGCCTTTTCTCCTATCTTGCTAATGCACAAGGTTCTGATTAAGATCAAGCGGGACTGGGACTGGGTCATTCTCATAGCCCCGGCCTGGCCCAGGCAACATTGATTCACCACCCTATTAGGCCTCTCAGTGGAGGCCCTGCTCCCACTTCCTTTATATCCTGACCCAATCTCTCGGAATCACAGTTGGTTGCTCCATCTGAACCTCAGCTCTTTTCATCTGACAGCCTGCAAGCTTCGTGGCTGAATTCTGAAGAGCAGGCTTGCTCGGAACAGGTTCATCAGGTCCTGTTAGGTAGTAGGAAGCCCTCCATCAGAGCTACTTACTTTGCAAAATGGAAGCGTTTCTCCCATCTTTCCACCGTGGAGTTCCACCCTTGAGTTCTTCATTGCAGGTTATATTGGAATACCTGTTGCTTCTGAAACAGTAAGGCTTCGCTGTTTCTTCCATCAAGGCTGACGTTGCAGTGATGTTAGCCTCCCATCCCCCGGTCGACAGTCAGTCCGTCTTCCATCATGAGATGGTTATCTGTTTCCTTAAAGGCCTAGAGAGGATATAACCTCCAGGTTAGAGATCCCATTACTCCCTGGGACCTAAACCTCATCTTATCAAAGCTTATGGGCCCCATTCAAGCCACTGACAATGTATTCGTTAACTCACCTCTCCCGGAAGGTGGCCTTTTTAGTGGCCATCCCTTTGGCTAGAACAATTTTGGAGATTTGTGCCCTCACATCGGAGCCCCTGTATATGATTTTCTTTAAGGATAAGGTGCAGTTGTGTCCACACCCTGTTTTCCTCCTGAAAGTGGTTTCACCGTTCCATTGCAGTCACTTGGTCATTGGCACATATGTTCTCGGCACGCTATGCCATCACCCAACAGGCCAGGGACAATGCCATCTTAGGCTGATCAGTTTTGTAGTCAGCATATCCATGAATGTCAAGCCCACCTCCTGTACAACTGCTTGGGAGTCACCTACATTGGAGTAGACATGTTCAAGAATTTGAAGAAGAAAAAATTATTACTAACCTTCCATAACTTTTGTTCTTCGAGATGTATTGCATATGTCCATTCTAAGACCCTCCCTGTTGGAGTTAGCTGAAAAGAAGGAACTGAGGGGGGGCAAGGTCAACAAGGCCCTTTATATTGGCATTTTGAGCACACGGTACCTGAGGGCACCAGAGCCAACCTGACAGATACCACTGGGGGAAAAATTTCCAGTGACTGTGCTTGGGCTGTGCACACACCTACATTGGAATGCACATGTACAACGGATCTTGAAGAACAACAGTTACAGGAGGTTGGTAACCGTTTTTTTCCCCTCCCACCAGAGGTTGTGTGCGCACCCTCATTGCCCCTCCTCCTCCTTTTGTCTTTTGTTTTTCTTTTAGGGTGCCAGTGTTTTAAACTATATTGGGAGGACTGGTAATTATAAAATGGGGGTATTGTTGTGCTGGAAGATGTTAATGGCCACTATCAACTGGTTCTTTGCTCTCTAGTTACCTTGCTGGTTGAAGCTGCTGCTTCTGGTAACTAGGTGCTCTGTGTCTCACTTATTTCCCCCTTTTGGTTTTTCCAGTTGTCATCAAAATCAGTAGGATTCTGCTAATTGGTGCCTTAAATATTTACTGAAATTTTGGACTCAATTGGTTGAAATGTTGAAAAGTTACCACATTACAGACAGAAAAATGCACTTGAGTGTAAGGCCTTGCAAGGTTAGTCAATAACAGCAGGTAAAATTTTTTCACTGACGTGTGATTTTTAATTTTTTTATTAAATTGACTATGTGACTTCAAGGAGAAGCTTAGAGGAAGAGCGGGTGGAGTCAAGGAGAGAGTTTAGGAATAGGGGGCTGCATAAGAGTCCCCTCTGCTCAGACAGGAGCCCATAGACCCCTAGGCTCTGCTGGAATGACTGCTTTTCTAGTTTTATCTTGGTGTTTTCAGGACTCTCTCCATTCCCTGATGGCCACACTCAGCACTTCCAATCCATTCTTCATTCGCTGCATCAAACCAAACACCGAAAAGGTGAGTCCCACCCCCCGGGGGGAGGGAGGAGGGACATTTTTCCTGAGCCCATGATGAGGATTTGGGGAGAGAAATTCTGCCTCTTTCCTCTCTCTTGTGAGTATTTTTTAAACTGGAAAAATGCATCCCACTCTTTGCATTATGTGAAAAAACAAATACGCCTGGTGTGTAAGAACTGTTCTCACCATGCTTTGTGCTGACACAGCTGGGAAGCAGGACCCTGTGCATCGCCTGCAGTGGGACAAAGGGAGCGAGTGATTCCTGTTTGTTTTGGGAGTGGGGATCTGCTCTGGGATCTGGGGCATGTATAGTAGACTAGTGGGTTGCACACTTCATAGCTTTCATAGGCCAAGTGCATTGCACACATCAGGGGCTCCTTGAATATTCCATTTCTTCCCTCCTCATGTCCCTACCCCTCTATTTCACGGACTCCTTGGGACTGCCCCCATCCACTCCCTCATGCCAGGGATTCTAGTGTGTTCCTGGTTCCCCCATTGTCATCCTAATGCCAGGAGCTGTGTGTGCACTCCCATTGCCTCCATTTTGCCACCATGCCAGGTTTTCTGTATATCCCTGCTACCCCTTCGTTCATTTCTAGGGTCCCCCATTCTCTCCTCTTGCCGGAGATTTGTATGATCCCTAATTTCTCCCCCTACCAAGGGTTCTGTGTGCCTTCCATTTCTCCCACCTCCAGACCAGGGTTCTCACTGTCGCTCTCCTCCCCTACCTTTATTATCTCTCTTCTCTCTGTCTGGGAGAGAAGTCATTCTAGGTGTCAGGATATTAAAAGTGGGAGGATGGGCAGAGATGAAATGGGGTTTTATTATGCTGGAAGGTGTTAATTTGTGTCATCTGCCATTTCTTTGATCTATAGATAATTGCAGAGGTGCTTGAAGTTGTGGCTCTGCTAACAAATGTGAAGGGTTCTTTGTGTCCCCCATTTACCACTCTGTTTTTTTTAATCTATCCCACAATCAAAGGCCTTGCAAGCTGGGCCAGTAAACTTCTCATTCACCTGTGACTTGTACAGCAGCACCCCTTCATAGGGACTTCTCTGCAGCATGTTGCACTGTGCTCATGCTCCATGGTACCAGCTAGATTTGCTTTCACATTACAATGATGTTTGTGCCTCTTTCTGATTTCCTGAACTCAAAAAATCCATCAGTCTTCATTCCTTGTCTCTTAGAAGATGGGTTAGTGAGAGAACGGACCAGTTTTTCCAGGTCTGGAGCCCCACATAGGAAGTGGCGAGGGAGAAGGAGACAAACCTGTCGAAATGGGCCTTTTCCAAAGAGGGCCTTGTTGCAGGAAAAGTCCCCCTGCAGAGCTCTTTCCAGAAACAGAGAGGAGGATAAAGCTTCGTTCCATTAACAAGGCAGGAGTGAAGATGCTTCAGATTAGCTCTCTGTAAAGAAGCAAGTTTCCTTTAGAGGGAATTTCACCATGACACTCAGAAAAGTGGCAGCAAGGAGGAGTCTTGACCATACCAGATGGAGAACTTGGAGAAGGGCAGAATCTCTGAGTTGTGATGTCCATCAGTCAGTATCCTAGAGATAATGTTTCTCTTTAGGAGCAGGGCCTGCTGCAAGCTCCTGCCCCAGTATAGAAGCTCCTTCCTGCCTTTTAGCTCCTGGGATGCATTGGGCTCTCATTTGGATTCTCACTCATCCAGTTGAGCTCTGAAGGCAGCAGGCATGTCTGCAGTTTTGCCTATGGGCTGCTGGACATTACTGTTACATTTGATGATCAGGAAGCCAGGTGCCCCCTCTCTTGCTGCTCCCCCAGCTGCATCCGAGCCCTCAGTTGAGAACAGTATAATTTTCTGCATGAATGGGCTGCAGTGGAAGTGGAGGGGGCAATGGCTCAGCACAGTTCATTGCCCACTTTCCTGCTAGACTCTGAGCTATGGAAGATGTTACAGTTTGCTGTTGATATGGGTACACCCAGCTCCCTCCTGCCTCTGTTCCAGTGCTGAGTGTCGTTTTGTGGCAGCTGCCTGCCATTTGTGTCAAACTGGCCCATCTTTCAGCTGGGGCCATTAACATGCAGGGTTAACTTCCTAGGAAGCGGTGGGTATGTGTCTGTGTGCCCCTTACAACATTCAGATAAGCAGACACCATGCCGGCAAGCAAGGAGTTAAGTCTGGTATTAGATGTCTGTCTTTCTCTTGGTTTGTTTCTAATCTTGGTCTCCTAGGCACCAAACCTCTTTAACCCGGATGTAGTTCTAAACCAGCTCCGGTACTCTGGGATGCTGGAGACAGTGAAAATTCGAAGAGCAGGCTTCCCCATACGGCGTCTCTTCCCAGATTTCCTCAGCAGGTAATGGGTAATGTGGAGCTGGGTGGTGGTATGTTCCTTTTCTCTATAATTTTAGTCACTGGCACTGTTCCCAATTTTTGGATGTCTTTTGTGTTGTCTGCATGTCAACCATATTATGGGGTTAGCTGCAAGTTGGAGGTGGAAGTTTCTGGACTGGAAGTTAGTCCAACTGCAGTTGGATAAAGAACGTGAAAAAGAGAAGTTCCCAGATAGGCAGATAAGAGAACCCTGTGGGAGGATGAATGCAAGAGGAAGGTTTTGAAGCATGTTAGAAATGGAAAGGATAGTATTGTACATACTTTTATGTCAAGAGATTGTGTTTGGTTCTCAGGTACAAGATGCTTATGAAGAATCTGAGTGTCCCAGACAACACCAAGACCGTGTGTGCACATTTGCTACAGACATATGACAGCACCAGGAAAGAGTGGCAGCTGGGTAAAAACAAGGTATTACCTCAGTGTAGAAAAGGGTCCAATGAGTGAGGAGAGGGAAGTAATTCCTGATGCAAGAGAGCTTAATTGAAAGGTGATATACAGGAGCACTCCAGTAAACAGCAGGTGGAAGTAAACTAATGGCCATTCAAGACTGTGAATGGCTTGCCAACTACAAAACCAGTTTCTCCTCCCTTGGTTTTTACACCTTACCTGCTAGAACAGGGCCTCATCCTCCCTGATTGAACTAACCTCATTATCTCTAGCTTGCTTGCATATATATACCTGCCCCTGGAAATTTCCACTACATACATCTGACGAAGTGGGTGTTCACCCACGAAGGCTCATGCTCCAAAATGTCTGTTAGTCTATAAGGTGCCACAGGATTCTTTGCTGCTAATGGCACTGCGTAGTCGTACTACTGAAGGTCACTGACTGGGCTATGCTGCTGACCTGTAATGTCTCAAATGCTTCCCAAATTACATATTTGAAGATAGATTAGATGAGACCCAACAGCCCTTTTCATTCTCCCATTGGACAGCACAGGATTGTTCCCTACTTACATTTACTATTGCTTTGTCAAGTCTAGTTTTAAAGGACCCAAGCAGAACTAGCTTTGGATTTTTTTGGTGGACCTGCAAAACAATACGTTGCTCCCTTCTCATGTCCAGTCTAACTAATTCCTGCCCACTGTGATCATGTCAGTATGTACAGAGACAACTCAAGGATTTTGGTAGTGTCTAGGTGCACCTAAGGGTCTTCTCATTTTTCTTGCTCAGGAGGTTAGATAGTAGGCGGTAGGTCATTAGATTAGTTGCTTTGAGCAGTGGTTGGAGTATAACAACCATGGTTGGAAGGATTCAATTTTTATCAGTAAACGTTGGTAATCGTCAATTTCACTGTAAACACGCAAACTGATGAAAAAATGTTTCCATAGATGGTGATCAAAATGTACAGAGAACTAAGAAGTAAGAAAAATGCTGCTGAAAGCTTATTAGAGTTTGATTTATGAAGGTATAGAAGGGAACAGCTTATTCAAGGACAAGCGGGGGAAGAGGGAGGAGGTGTTGCCTTATATATCACAGATGTATACACTTGCACTGAACTTGAGATAGAAGCGGGAGGCAGACCTGTTGAAAGCCTCTGGGTAAAGATAAAAGGGTGATCTACTATAGACCACCTAACCAGGAAACAGAGGTGGATGAATGTTTTTGTTTTTTTGTTTTAAACAAAATCATCCAAAGCACACGATTTGGTGGTGATGGGGGACTTCAGCTTCCCAGACATGTCTTGGGAAAATAACACAGCAGGGCACAGATTATCCAAGAAGTTCTTGGAATGCATTGGAGACAACTTTTTATTACAGAAAGTGGAGAAAGTGACTAGGGGAGAGGCTGTTCTATATTTGATTGTGACAAATAGGGAGGACCTGGTTGAGAATTTGAAGGTGGAAGGCAGCTTGGGTGAAATTGATCATGAAATGGGAGAGTTCATTCTAAGGAATGATAGGCAGGAAAACAGCAGATTAAAGAAAATGGACTTCAAGAAGGCGACTTCAGCAAACTCAGACAACTGATAGGTAAGATGCCGTGGGAAGCAAATCTAAGGAAAAAAGAGTTGGCTGTTATTATGGGCTCAAGAACAAAATATTTTTTTTAAATGGTGGAGACTAAACCATGTTTGCATTATGAGAAGAAAGCACCAGAGGAGAATGAGAAGTTAAGGAGCTGTGTAAGGGAGGGGATGAGCATGAACATGTGGGAGATGGGAAGTAGGATGGGTGGCAAGTGGAGGGGTTGGAGAAAGAGACAGTAGAAGAAACTCTTGCATCTGTGACCAGTGAGAAGAAAAAGAGAATTGCAGGAGGGGAAGGCAGGAGGGAAGGCAAGCTGAATCGGGTGTGAAGGACAGGTTGTTATATTCTGTCTGTTTCTCTTGAAAGAAATCAGCAAGCTAGGAGGAGGCTGGAAGGTTTGAGGAGTGAGTCAAAGGAGGTGAAAAGGTGGCTGAGGTTGCATGTGTGATATTCAGTTAAATTGAAGAAGCAGAGTTGTTTAGCTAGGAAGATGGC
The DNA here is from genome assembly GCF_025201925.1 of Gopherus flavomarginatus. Lineage (NCBI taxonomy): Eukaryota > Metazoa > Chordata > Testudines > Testudinidae > Gopherus > Gopherus flavomarginatus. The sequence goes on from NC_066626.1 coordinate 82,896,826, forward strand.
AGAACTGAAAGAGGAGAGAACGAATGTGTAGTGGAGGAAGTCGGCCTGGTCATTGAATTTTCACCAGAGATGCATTTTGGCGCCAGAGCAGGAGTAGAGGAAGTGGATAATCAGGGTGATCCAGGGCTGGGGGTTGGCAGGGTGGACCTTGTGATGAGGGGAGGGGCAAAAAAGTCAGTAGTGGAGGAAAGTGAAGCATGGAGAGACTCAACAACTATCTCAATGGAAGAAAGGGCCAGGTGAAGAGGACTGAGACTGGACAAGAAGTCCTCAGCACTGATGGACTGAAGTTGTGGAAAGGTGAAGTGACAGAGTCTGAGGTTGGGGGCTGAGGGGCAATGTTAAAAGAGATTAGTGATGGCTGGAGAGAGGGAATTTAGCAACAGAGATCAGAGAGAGAGCAGTGCTTGGTAAAGACCAAGTCAAGTAAATGACCCTTGTGATGAGCGGGAGAGTTGAAGCAGGGCTGCAGATCGAACGAATAGGTCAGAGTAAGGAAACACGCAGCTAAGGGGTCAAATGCATTGTTAGCATAGACGCTTGAAGTGACAGAGGAAGAGTGGGGAGGAGTGTGAGTTTGTTCCACCCTCCCTGAGCAAAATAATAAGCATGCAGTTTTACCAGTATGACTGCATCTATGCTAGGGTCTTTTATCAGAACATGGCTGTGTCCACCAGCAATCACACCTCTTCACACCACTGATTGACATTGCTAGGCCAGTTGAAGTTTGTAGTGTTGACATCGCTGGACAGATGTTTGGAATCCTAGGCTGGACAAGGCAGTTTTCATGTTAGCAAGTCGAGGTAAACACTAAGTGGGAGCCTAAGGGTTTACATGACCTGCTAACAAATGTTATACCTACAAACTGCTGTGTCTTCACCAGGAGGTTGCTTCAAGTTGGCTAACACACGTTAAAAATGTACCTTTTTGCCTAGTGAAGACTTGATTTATTTTCTGTCTTTTGAGTGAAAGTGAAGTGAACAGGATGGGGATCAGTTGCCCTGGAGAGAGAACAGTGGTCCCATGTGTACCCTCTGTACCAGTTACACTAACTATAAAGGTAGCAGTGTTACCTCATGCTGAGAGTCCCCAGTTAGAACTAAACCATGACTCTTTTTTGGAGGGGAGTGAGGATTTGAGGGGAGGGCATGGCATGGAGGGATGTAACCTGGGAAGGAGTTTGGGGGGCAGAAGGGAGGGGGTAGCATGGAGAAGGGGGAATACTTCCTGCAAAATGAATTGGAGGATAATCTTATCTCTAGTGATTGTTTGGAAGAGGAAGGAAAAGACTCTGAATTAATATAGTGGATTGTGTAGGTCAGGAAAGGAAGTGAGGAAGGGAGAGCAGGATGGGCTTTGTGTTTCTCATTAGCACTAGTGCAGCTGTCCTGCTGGCAATAGCCAAGCTTTTGTTTGTAAGAGGAGACTCAGGCTCTGTCCTGATGTATGCTAGAGGTTAGGGCCTGGCAGAGTGAAACGGGCAGAATGTTAGCAACAGTTTGTTCTTCTTCAGCTGCTTGTTCATGTCCATCCATGTAGGTGTGTAGGCGCCCACATGTACGGTGACCAAAGATTTTTCCCATAGCAGTATCCATAGGGCCGGCTCTGGTGTCCCCTGGAACCCCCTGCTCGTGTGCCAGTATATGGGGTGCCACTGGCCCTGCACCATCTCAGTCAGTGGCGGCTCCAGGCACCAGCGCTCCAAGCGCGTGCCTAGGGCGGCAAGCCATGGGCGGGTGGCCTGCCAGTCTCTGTGAGGGCGGCAGTCAGGCTGCCTTTGGCGGCTTGCCTGAGGGAGGTCCTATGGGCCTGCGGATTCCGTGGTAATTCGGCAGCGGGTATGCCGAAGCCGCGGGACGGGCAGACCTCCTGCCAGGCAAGCCGCTGAATCCCCAGGACCAGGGACCTCCTGCAGGTGCGCCGCCGAAGGCAGCCTGCCTGCTGTGCTTGGGATGGCAAAAAAGCTAGAACCGCTACTGCTCTCAGTTCCTTCTTACCACCAGTGACGGTGGCTGGAATACTGCTTGCTCTTGCAAGTTCCCTTAGCTTCTCAGACCCTGAGTTTTGTTTACTATAAATAGTTCCTTAGTGTTAAGTGCTAAGTGTTTGAGCGTTAGTTAGTCCCAAGGACGGGGCATGCCCCACTCCCTGGGGTTTAAGCCGTGTGCCACCTGCTCAAAACTGATGCCAGTTAGTGAGCCACACACGTTCTCTCTGGGTGAGGCACATGTAAAGGGAAGGTGCCAAATCTGTTAAAATTTTAGACCCCATACCTGAAAGGATAGGGACATACACCTGAAGGCATTTCTAATGGAAACTGCCCTGTGCCTGGCGTCGGAATCATCCAACTCAGCACCCAGCACGTCCATGTCAGTGTGGAGTGCATCATCATCACCAGACCAGTCCTGGCACCAATCCACCTCGCCAGCCAGAAAGCAGCACAAGAAGATGCGTCCAGTTAGGAGCTGCTCTCCAACGCTGAGTGAAGCAGTTGATCCAAGACCTGCGCAGGGCTGCTCACCACCTCCAACGCCATCCTCCAGTGCGGGTTTGCCGCTCAGCGTATCCAGCCTTGATAGAAACTCACCACTGACTCCAGGAAGCGATCGGGACCCTATGCACTTCTTAGTGCCATCGATGCCTGAGGCCTTCCAGGCTGCGAAGGACCTAATGGCGTTTACTGGGTCCCTGCAGCCAGAGACTTTTCTAAGGCCCTTGCGGACCCATCAGAGTGGCCCACTTCATGGGAAAGCTTGTGCTGAGGGCACTCCCGCTGTCGCCAGCGCAGTTCCACTTGCCATTCACCCCTTGGTTTAAGTCGGCCACATTTGCGGAGCCGTTCACCTGCAAGTCAAAGATTGCTGGCACGATGCTTGTCAGTGTCCCGGCACTGGTCAACTGATGTCCCAGCACCACTCATCATTGAGGCACCGGTCACCATCCTGGCACTCCAGTACTGTTCGAGTTCCAGACATCACCAGTCGTGATCTCATTCACAGCATCATGGGCGATTGCTTTCTCCAGACATGCGGACTTAGTCGTCGGCTCCGGCACACTCTCGAGACCGTCAGCAACCATTTCCTACTGCGCCTTCATGGTCGGATAGAGAGGAGTATTTGGGATCAGGGAGCGACAGGGGCTCCTACCATGACCAGCATTGGTGCCCTGACTAAGGACCAGATTTCTCTGCGGGCCTGTGGCCACGTTCCTAGTGACCCCAGCAGTGGCACATCTGGAATCCGTGGGGGCTTCCCCTGGTAACCAGGGCCCAATCGTACCAGGCACTCTCATTGGGGTCTGAGGCCCAAACCAGAGCAGGGGCCTAGCAGGCACCAGTAACAGAACTGCATCAAGAAGAGGGCACTGAGATCCCAGCTGTCTCAGAGCAAATGGCTCCTGAGCCTGAGGAGGAGACATCTGTGGAGCCTGTTGCCACATCCTCTTCCTCGTCCCTGGACAATGCGGTGGCGGGAACTGCCAGTGTACCCCTTGATGATTTCCGAGCCCATCAGGAGCTGCTCAAGCAAGTAGCCTCCAATTTGGGACTCAAAATTGAGGCGTTTAAGTAGTAGTCAGACGACCTCCTTGACATTCTAGGTGCCTCTTCTCCTTCAAAGGAGGCCCTACCTGTCCACAGTGGGGTCCTGAAAACTGTCAAGGCGATGTGGCAGACCCCTTCTTCTCTGACCCCCTACGTCTAAGTGAACAGAGAAGAAATACTTTGTACCTGCTCAGGGCTACGAATACAAATATACACACCCTACTCCCTGGTCATTGGACATGTCAGCAGCCAATGAATGAGAAAGGCAAGGCCAGATTAGTGCTATCCCCTAAGAACAAGGATGCAAAAAACTTGGACGTCTTTGGCAGAAAAATATATTCTACCACTAGCCTACAGCTTTGCATTGGAAACCAACAGGTGCTACTAGGGCAGTGTGACTTCAGCACCTGGACCTCAATGACCAGGTTTGCAGACTCTCCGTCTCAGGAGGCCAAGCGGGAATTTACAACTGTAGTTGAGGAGGGTAAGACGGTAGCTAGGGCGTCTCCAAGTGGCATGGGATGCTGCAGACTCAGCAGTGCTGGCGATGGCGTCCGGTATCTGCATGAGATGTAGCTCCTGGCTCCAGTCCTTGGGATTGTCACGGGAGGTCCAGGCTTCCATACAGGACCTTCCCTTTGAGGGCGAGGCCCTTTTCTCACAACAGACTGAGATCAGACTGCACAGGCTTAAAGATTCTGTGGCCACATTAGGGTCTTTCTATTCCCCAGGTGGCCAGGAGAGAAGCCCACTCACCGCCACTGCAGCCTAGATACTTGGGGTCATCGAGCCAGGGAGCTTTTAGAAGTAACAATAGAGGCTTCCAGCATCACGAGTTGGGCTCGTCCTCCTTGGCCCAACAGTAGGCAACCACCTGCTGCTCCAGTAGGCAGAGGCAGGCGTTTTGAGGATGCCCCCAAGGGCAACACAGCAGATTCATCTCTGGATCCAACCCCTGCTTTATTTTTGGAAGCTAGCCAGCTTCCTACCATCATTGGCGCCATATCACATCGGAATGTTGGGTGCTCAACACCATCGAGTCCAGTTACACCCTTCAGTTTTCCTGTATCCCACCCTCCTTTCTCGTCCCTCTTCAGGGACCCTTCTCATGAGCAGCTCCCTATCTAGGAGGTAGAATCTCCATTATGACTGGGGGGGTCGTGGAGGAGTTTCCTCTGCATATGAGACAGAAGGGTTTCTATTCCCGGTACTTCCTAATACCGAAAGCCAAGGGGGACCTAACACCCATTCTTGATCTGTCTCTCCTCAACAAGTATCTCAAGAAGTTGAAATTTCGCATGGTCTCCCTAGCCTCCATCATCCCCTCTTTGGATCCAGAAGACTGGTATGCTTCCCTCGACTTGAAAGATGCCTTCTTCCACATTTCCATTTTCCATGGCCTGGCCTTAGGCACTTCCTTGGTTTCATAGTAAGCGAGTGCCACTTCCAGTTTATGGTACTTCCCATCAGTCTTGCAGCACTGCCAAAGGCCTTCACAAAATGTAAAGAAGTCGAGGGGTGCAAATTTACCCCATCTTGATGACTGAGTCATCAAAGGCAGCTCCTGGGAACAGGCCCACCTGTAATAACCTTAGTCCCAGATTTGGACCTTAGCGTCCAAAATATGGGGGTTAGCATGAAAACCTCCAAGCTTAGTTACCAGCTTGGACCTGGTACCTGCTGCCACCACCCAAAAAATTAGAGTGTTTTGGGGCACTCTGGTCCCCCTGAAAAACCTTCCCTGGGGACCCCAAGACCCAAATCCCTTGAGTCTCACAACAAAGGGAAATAATCCTTTTTCCCTTCCCCCCTCCAGGTGCTCCTGGAGAGATACACAGACACAAGCTCTGTGAATCCAAACAGAGTGAATCTCCCTCTCTGTTCCCAATCCTGGAAACAAAAAGTACTTTCCTCTTCACCCAGAGGGAATGCAAAATCAGGCTAGCCACTTCAACACACACAGATCTCCCCTGATTTCTTCCTCCCACCAATTCCCTGGTGAGTACAGACTCAATTTCCCTGCAGTAAAGAAAAACTCCAACAGGTCTTAAAAGAAAGCTTTATATAAAAAAGAAAGAAAAATAAGTACAAATGTTCTCTCTGTATTTAGATGATACAACACAGGGTCAATTGCTTAAAAGAATATTGAATAAACAGCCTTATTTAAAAAGAATACAAATCAAAGCACTCCAGCACTTATATTCATGCAAATACCAAAGAAAAGAAAACCATAGAACTTACTATCTGATCTCTTTGTCCTTACACTTAGAAACAGAAGACTAGAAAGTAGAGCTACTTCTCCAAAGCTCAGAGAAGGCAGGCAGACAGACAAAGACAAAGACACTCAATTCCCTCCACCCAAAGTTGAAAAAATCCGGTTTCCTGATTGGTCCTCTGGTCAGGTGCTTCAGGTGAAAGAGACATTAACCCTTAGCTATCTGTTTATGACACGCCCCCCAAATTGCAGACAGTGGGGAAGCTCACTGGCGGCGATTTCCTTCTAGAACTTGAAAATAAACAGATTAATACAACACATACACCTTTACATATACTCCTAAGTATATAACTAACAGACTTCTACATTTTAAGAACACTTTTTAACTACTGAATTGTGGGAAACTCTCACGGGAGAGTGCATCAGCAACTTTATTAGAAGCTCCTGTGATGTGTTGAATTTGAAAATCAAAATCTTGGAGAGCTAAACTCCAACGAAGAAGTTTCTTGTTGTTCCCCTTGGCAGTATGAAGCCACTTTAGTGCAGCATGGTTAGTTTGTAGTTGGAACCGCCGTCCCCAAACATATGGGCGTAGCTTTTCCAGGGCGTACACAATGGCATAGCATTCCTTTTCACTGACTGACCAGTGACTTTCCCTCTCAGACAGTTTCTTGCTGAGAAACACGACAGGATGGAAGTTGTGATCTGTTGCTTCCTGCATGAGCACTGCTCCTATACCACGCTCAGATGCATCCGTGGTTACTAGGAATGGCTTGTCAAAGTCCGGGGCCCTGAGCACAGGGTCAGACATGAGCGTTGCCTTAAGTTGGGTAAAGGCCTTTTGACACTCATCAGTCCACTTAACTGCATTTGGCTGGGTATTTTTGGTGAGGTTGGTCAGTGGGGCAGCGATTTGGCTGTAGTGTGGTACAAATCGCCTGTAGTATCCGGCCAAGCCTAAGAAGGATTGGACCTGCTTCTTTGACTTTGGGACAGGCCACTTTTGGATAGCATCCACCTTGGCCTGTAGGGGGTTTATGGTTCCTCGACACACCTGGTGCCCCAGGTAAGTCACTCTGTTTTGGCCTATTTGACACTTTTTGGCCTTAACAGTTAGTCCTGCCTGCCTGATGCGCTCAAAGACCTTTTCCAGGTGTAGTAGGTGTTCGGGCCAGGAGTCTGAAAAAATGGCCACATCATCGAGGTAGGCAACTGCAAATTCTCCCAGTCCAGCTAGTAGACCATCTACCAGCCTCTGGAAGGTGGCGGGTGCATTTTGAAGGCCGAAAGGAAGGACATTGAATTCATACACCCCCGCATGGGTGACGAATGCTGACCTCTCCTTGGCAGGTTCATGTAGCGGTACTTGCCAGTACCCCTTGGTTAAGTCTATTGTAGAGATGAACTGGGCACGTCCCAACTTCTCCAATAGCTCATCGGTACGTGGCATTGGATAGTTGTCCGGACGAGTTACAGCATTTAGCTTACGGTAGTCCACGCAAAAGCGTATTTCCCCATCTGGTTTGGGTACCAGAACCACTGGAGATGCCCATGCACTGGTAGATGGGCGGATTATACCCATTTGTAGCATGTTCTGGATTTCCCGTTCTATAGCAGCTTGGGCATGAGGAGACACTCGGTAGGGTGAGGTTCTGATTGGGTGAGCATTACCTGTATCAATGGAGTGGTATGCCCGGTCAGTCCGTCCTGGGGTGGCTGAGAACAATGGGGCGAAGCTGGTGCACAGCTCCTTGATTTGCTGCCGCTGCAGACGTTGCAGGGTGGTGGAGAGGTTCACCTCTTCCACGCTACCGTCTTTTTTTCCGTCGTAGTAGACACCGTCAGGCCACTCAGCATCCTCTCCCTGGACTGTAAACTGACAAACCTGTAAGTCTCTGGAATAGAAAGGCTTGAGAGAATTAACATGGTACACTTTAGGCTTTAGTGAGGAATTGGGAAATGCTATGAGGTAGTTTACAGCTCCCAGGCGCTCTTGGACCGTGAATGGCCCTTCCCATGATGCTTTCATCTTATGGGCCTGTTGCGCCTTCAAGACCATAACCTGGTCTCCTACCTTGAAGGAACGTTCTCTGGCATGTCTGTCATACCAGGCCTTTTGCTCTTCTTGAGCATCCTTTAGGTTTTTTCTAGCAAGGGCTAAAGAGTGTTGGAGGGTGCTTTGTAGGTTGCTTACAAAGTCCAGAATGTTAGTTCCTGGAGAAGGCGTAAACCCCTCCCATTGCTGCTTTACCAACTGTAATGGCCCCTTAACCTCGTGACCATACACAAGTTCAAATGGTGAAAACCCTAAACTGGGATGTGGTACAGCCCTGTAGGCAAACAGCAACTGCTGCAACACTAGGTCCCAATTATTGGAGAATTCGGTGATGAATTTTCGTATCATGGCCCCCAAAGTTCCATTGAACCTTTCCACCAGGCCATTGGTTTGATGGTGGTACGGGGTGGCAACCAAGTGATTCACCCCATGAGTTTCCCACAGTTTTTCCATGGTCCCTGCCAGGAAATTAGACCCTGAATCTGTAAGGATGTCAGAGGGCCAACCTACCCTGGCAAAGATGTCTGTTAGGGCCAGGCACACAGTGTTAGCCCTGGTGTTGCCTAGAGCGACTGCTTCTGGCCATCGGGTAGCAAAGTCCACTAAAGTCAGTACGTACTGCTTTCCTCTGGGTGTCTTTTTTGGGAAAGGGCCCAGAATATCCACAGCTACTCGCTGAAATGGGACCTCAATTATGGGGAGTGGCTGGAGAGGGGCCTTGACCTGGTCTTGAGGCTTTCCCACTCTTTGGCATACCTCACAAGACCGGACATACTTGGCAACGTCCTTGCCCATCCCCTCCCAGTGGAAGGACTTCCCCAACCGGTCCTTGGTTCTGTTCACCCCAGCATGGCCACTGGGATGATCATGGGCTAAGCTTAAGAGCTTCCCCCGGTACTTAGTTGGAACCACCAACTGTTTTTGCGGCTGCCATTCTTCCCGGTGTCCACCAGAAAGAATTTCCTTGTATAAAAGTCCTTGGTCTATAACAAACCGGGATCGATTAGAAGAGCTGAGAGGCGGTGGGGTGCTTCGTGCCGCCGCCCACGCTTTTTGAAGGCTGTCATCTGCTTCCTGCTCAGTCTGGAACTGTTCCCTTGAGGCTGGGGTCACCAGTTCTTCCTCAGACTGTGGACTTGGGCTTGGTCCCTCTGGAAGCGATGTAGGTGATGGGGTTGTTTCCGTTGCTGGTGCACCTGAGGGTATTTCAGGCTCTGGCTGAGCCTTTTGGGTATGGCTGTCTTTTGCTTCTGCCAGTTCTGGCTCGCTGGCGCCCTCTGGCGTTGAGTTTGAAGATGTGGTTGCACTTGCTGGTGCTGGTTGCTGTTCCAGTTCCGGGCCTGGGACTGGAGATGCTGTGGCTGTTTCAGTGGTAGGCATGGAATCCGGGTCCACTACCTCTGTCTGGGTCTCTGGTAACACAGACGGGGCCTCTGTGGACGGTTCAGGAACAGGAATGGGTCTGGAAGCTTGCCTGGTTGGGCTACGTGTAACCATTCCCACTCTCTTGGCCCGCCTCACCTGGTTGGCCAAGTCTTCCCCCAGTAGCATGGGGATAGGATAATTGTCATAGACTGCAAAAGTCCACATTCCTGACCAGCCTTTGTACTGGACAGGCAGTTGAGCTGTAGGCAAGTCTACAGCTTGTGACATGAAGGGGTAAATTGTAACTTTGGCCTTTGGGTTGATGAATTTGGGGTCAACGAAGGATTGGTGGATAGCTGACACTTGTGCCCCCGTGTCTCTCCACGCAGTAACCTTCTTTCCGCCCACTCTCAAATTTTCCCTTCGCTCCAAGGGTATTTGAGAGGCATCCGGGCCTGGGGATCTTTGGTGTGATGGTGGTGTAATGAATTGCACTCGCATGGTGTTCTTGGGACACTTGGCCTTGATATGTCCCAGTTCATTACACTTAAAGCATCTTCCATCTGATGGGTCACTGGGCCGAGGTGAGTTACTGGAGACTGGTGAGGTTGAAGGGTAGGGTATCTGTGGCTTTACTTGGGTGGTATGTGGGGTCTTTGGCTGTCCTCGGTGGTAGGGTTTATGGTCTGTGTGCCCCCTGGGGTAATCGTTCCCCTTGACAGTAGCTTTTTTGCTTTCTGCCAGTTCCATCCATTTGGCTCCAATCTCCCCCGCCTCAGCGATATTCTTGGGGTGTCCATCTTGTATGTACCGTGTGATGTCTTCAGGAACACCATCCAAGAACTGCTCCATTTGTATGAGGAGGTTCAGTTCTTCCAAGGTTTGAATGTTGTTTCCTGTTAGCCAGGCCTCATAGTTTTTTGCAATGTAGTAGGCGTGTTTGGGAAATGACTCCTCTGGTTTCCACTTTTGGTTTCTGAAACGCCGACGGGCATGATCTGGGGTTATCCCCATCCTGTATCTGGCCTTGGTTAGGAAAAGTTTATAGTCATTCATTTGGTGCTTAGGCATTTCAGCTGCCACCTCTGCTAAAGGTCCACTGAGCTGTGACCTCAATTCTACCATGTACTGGTCTTCGGGAATGCTGTACCCAAGACAGGCTCTTTCAAAATTTTCCAAGAAGGCCTCGGTGTCATCACCTGCCTTGTAGGTGGGAAATTTCCTGGGCTGTGGAGCAATATTTGGCGCCGGGTTGTTAGGGTTGGCTGGCACAGGCAGCCCAGCTTTTGCCAACTCCAGTTCATGTTTTCTCTGTTTTTCCTTCTCTTCATTCTCTTTTTGTTGTTTTTCCATTTCTCGGTGGTGGTTTTCCAGTTCTCGGCGGTGGGCCACCTCTTCTTCTTCTAGTTTTCTTTTGTGTGCTGCCTCTTGGGCTGCCTGTTCTCTTTGGAAGGCTGCCTGTTCTCTTTGGTAGGCTGCCTCTTTGATCTGTTCTTCTCTTTCTTTCATCTCCATCTCTTTTTGTTTTATTTCCAGTTGTCGCCTGTGTTGAGCTTCTTTGATTTGTTCTTCGGCGTCAATTTTTGCCTTAGAAGTCATGGTTCCTGTTTTCTTGTGTTGGGGTGCCCTCCGGTGTTTATCTTCTGAACTGCAGGTTCTGTTGCCTCCTGGAGTCTGCCTAGCAACAGTGCTTTTTTCCTTTTCTCTCTCTAGCTAATGTTCAATGAAGGGAAACCAGAAAAACCACTTTATTTGCATGCCTATAAGTGCTGGTACTTGCCCCCTAATGGGAGGGCTATTGCATGACAAAAGACCCTTAACAGGTTCTTAATGGCTTCTCGCTTAACATGCAAGCCACAAACTGCCAGAGAGAGCAGAAAAAAAATTTCTCTCTGGTTCCCTTTTAAAACCAAACTGTTTCTCTCTGCTAAAAAGCCCTTAGCAGAGAAAAGAAAAATATAATATTTCTACTGGCTTCTGGGTTCTGTCTATCTCCCACCACTGCCACCATGTAATAACCTTAGTCCCAGATTTGGACCTTAGCGTCCAAAATATGGGGGTTAGCATGAAAACCTCCAAGCTTAGTTACCAGCTTGGACCTGGTACCTGCTGCCACCACCCAAAAAATTAGAGTGTTTTGGGGCACTCTGGTCCCCCTGAAAAACCTTCCCTGGGGACCCCAAGACCCAAATCCCTTGAGTCTCACAACAAAGGGAAATAATCCTTTTTCCCTTCCCCCCTCCAGGTGCTCCTGGAGAGATACACAGACACAAGCTCTGTGAATCCAAACAGAGTGAATCTCCCTCTCTGTTCCCAATCCTGGAAACAAAAAGTACTTTCCTCTTCACCCAGAGGGAATGCAAAATCAGGCTAGCCACTTCAACACACACAGATCTCCCCTGATTTCTTCCTCCCACCAATTCCCTGGTGAGTACAGACTCAATTTCCCTGCAGTAAAGAAAAACTCCAACAGGTCTTAAAAGAAAGCTTTATATAAAAAAGAAAGAAAAATAAGTACAAATGTTCTCTCTGTATTTAGATGATACAACACAGGGTCAATTGCTTAAAAGAATATTGAATAAACAGCCTTATTTAAAAAGAATACAAATCAAAGCACTCCAGCACTTATATTCATGCAAATACCAAAGAAAAGAAAACCATAGAACTTACTATCTGATCTCTTTGTCCTTACACTTAGAAACAGAAGACTAGAAAGTAGAGCTACTTCTCCAAAGCTCAGAGAAGGCAGGCAGACAGACAAAGACAAAGACACTCAATTCCCTCCACCCAAAGTTGAAAAAATCCGGTTTCCTGATTGGTCCTCTGGTCAGGTGCTTCAGGTGAAAGAGACATTAACCCTTAGCTATCTGTTTATGACACCACCGCAGTCTTTTGCTGGTACAAAACACTTGTCAGGACCTGGGGCTGATAATAAATGAGCAGAAATCTGCCCTGGTTCCAGTGCAGTCAATAGAGTTTATAAGAGTGGTCCTGGACTCTACCCGAGTCAGAGCTTTCCTGCCAGAGTCCCTTTTTCGTACCATGTCATAGCTCTTCGGTCGGGTAAGGGCATATTTCCTCACCACTGCTCGAGTCTGCTTCAAACTATTGGGCCATATGGCAGCCTGTACATACATGGTCAGACATGTGAGACTTCGCCTTTGACTGCTGTAGGCCTGGCTCGTGACAGTCTACAAACCCATCAAACACAGGCTAGATCATCTGGTGACGATCCCATCGCAGGTCCTGACATCCCTGATCTGGTGGACAGACCCTGGCTGTATGCTGGGTGGAATTCCCTTCATGACTCTGCCTCCTTCAGCAACCCTGATTTTTGATGCCTCTGATCAAGGTTGGGGAGCTCACCGAGGCAGCTTCAGTACGCAAGGCCTCAGGTCGCGAAGTGATTGTCACCAGCACATAAATGTCAAAGAGCTTAAGGCGTATGTCTAGCTTGCCAGGCTTTACTTCCATATCTACAGGGCAAGGTGGTTTGCATTCTTATGGACAATGCCACAGTGATTGTCTACATCAACAAACAAAGTGGAGCTCGCTCATCATCCCTATGTCAGGAGGCTATGCAGTTTTGGGATCTTTGTGTACAGCACAACGTCCTCCCAGTAGCTTCACACCACCCACGAGTCAACAACTCGTTAGTAGATCTCCTTAGCAGGTCCTTCTCATCTCACCACAAGTGGTTCCTTCGCCCGGAAGTGTCCAATATGATTTTCCAAAGGTGGGGGTGTCCCCAGATAGACCTGTTTGCGTCCAAACTGAGCAAGAAGTGCTGGGAGTTCTGCTCAATCCAAGGGTCCGAGGAGGTCTCCCTGTCCAATGCCTTTCTTCTCCAGTGGTCAGAAGGGGTTCTATATTCCTTTCCGTTGATACCACTGATACACAGCATTCTCCTGAAAATAGAGATACAAAGCAAAGGTCCTCATGATAGGTCTGGCATGGCTGGGCCAACAGTTCAGCATGCTGCTGGACCTATGTGTGACAACCCTGTAGACCCTGTCTCTTCTACTGGACTTGCTCTCTCAGAATCAGGGCACTCTTCTGCACCCCAATCTGATACCCCTTCATCTAATGACATGGCTGCTGAATGGCTGAATGCCAACAAGTGGTCCTGTTTGGTGCAGGTTCAGCAAATCCTGTTGGGTAGCAGGAAGCCTTCCACCAGAGCATCTTACCTAGCCAAATAGACATGTTTCGCCTGCTGGATTTAAGAGAAAAGAATCTTCCCCTCCAATTCCCCAATTCAATCTATTCTGGATTACTTGCTCTACCTTAAACAGCAAAGCCTAGCCCTGTCATCGATTAAAGTACATCTAGCGGCTATCTCGGTTTTCCACCCGCTGGTGCAGGGTAAATCAGTATTTTCTCATGAAATAACAATCTGGTTCTTGAAGGGCCTGGAGAGGCTCTACCCTCAGGTGCCTCAGTGGGATTTAAATCTAGCCCTCTTTCAACTCATGAGTCCTCCCTTAGAGCTGATGGCATCCTACTCCTTGCTTCTACTTTCATGGATGGTTGCCTTTCTGGTTTCAGTTACCTTGGCCTCAAGGGATCAGAGCCCTAACTTCAGAATCTCCGTACATGGTATTCTACAAGGACTAGGTCCAGCTGCGTCCTCACCCAGCCTTTCTTCCAAAGGTGGTGTCACAGTTTCACTGCAACCAAGACATATTCTTACCTGTTTTCTTCCTGAAACCTCACAAGTCGAACGAGGAACCTAGGCTACACTCTCTGGACGTTAGGCGGGTCTTTGTCTTTTATATCGAAAGGACCAGACTCTTTGTGGCTATAGCAGATAGAATGAAGGACCTAATGGTTTCCTTCCAGAGATTTCCTCTTGGATAACAGTGTGCATTAGGTTTTGTTACGTACAAGTGGGTGTGTTGCCACCAGCCATAATCACCGCTCATTCTACCAGAGCACAGGCTTCTTCAATGGCATTCCTTGCACATATTCCAATTCAGGATATCTGCAGAGCCGCTACTTGGTTCTCAGTCCATACCTCTGCATCCCACTACGCTATCACTCAGCAAGCCTGGGACAATGCCAGCTTCAGCAAAGCAGTATTGCAAGCCACATGAAAGTGAACTCCAAACCCACCACCAAAGGGTACTGCTTGTGAGTCACCTACATAGAATGGACATGAGCAAGCACTTGAAGAAAAAATGGTTGCTTACCTTTCCTAACTGTTGTTCCTCAAGATGTGTTGCTCATGTCCATTCCACAACCCACCCTCCATCCCCACTGTCGGAGTAGATGGCAAGAAGGAACTGAGAGGGCACAGGGCTGGCGGCAGCCCACATACTGGCACATGAGTGTGGGGCTCCAGGAGGTGCCATAGCCAGCCCTAAGGATACTGCTAAGGAAAAAATCTCAGGCTACCGTTCACGTGGGCATGCACAGACCTACATGGAATGGATTTGAGCAACACTTCTTGAAGAACAACTGTTACGAAACGCAAGCAACTGTTTTTTCCAGTGCACCATGGCCTTAATTTGTGATGCCATGATAAGCAGCAGCTATACCAAGACTCCAAACTCTTGTGTTTCCTTTGCTCCTCGCTCTAGCACTGCCCATCACATCTGTCTTCAGTTAGGACACAGTTCTCCCCATCTATATCCGTCTCTAATCAAGTTTTTCTTGATGTCCAGAGTGACATTTTATGTGGTCCTGTTGGAAAAAAGAGGAAATTGGCTTAACATTGCAGAATGTTTCTTCTTACCATCTGGAATCCAAGGCACAGTAATACAATTTCTCCTTCACCAATGTTCTCTACAGGTGAATTTACAGATTTGGCACTTAGGATGAAAAGTGTATGCTAAAAGGAGTAAAAGAGTTTTGCAGATATCTCTGTAATAGACCTTCTCCAGGGAGGGGCTGAATGGATTCTGTACATTGCGCAACATATACACTATACACAGCGTGCACACAAATATGTGAATATCCATGTGTGAACAGACCATTTTGTGTACATGAGTGCATAGCCCTCACATACATATGCTTCCACTTGCAAGTGTTCACTGCTATATACAATCAACGTTCACACATGTATTCTTGAATATATATTGACTAACACCATCTTGCTGTGTGTCTGACTTACTGTAAGCTTCTGTCAGTTTCTAATATGAACAGAAACGATGGTATAAATAACCCGTATATTTCTGAATCTAGTCACCCTTTTCTCAGATGAAGATGGGCTTAAACTCTTGAGAGTGGCTATGAATTAAATGACAGAGAAACAGATGATTTGCTTATGGTTTTCCTGACAAGGGAGATTTCTCTACCTGTAGTTTGAATTCATTTTAATCTTTCCTATCTGCTTCCTGCAAAATGCTATCATTTCACAGCTAGCTATTATTGGCAAACCCCATGTTGTTTGGGGATCAAAGCACCCTATCTTGGATGGATATTCTGGATAAATACCTGAGTGTTCTCAATACTTTACCAACACTTGTGAGGCTTGTAATGCCAATGAAGTCTCTGTGAATTGGATACTTCTGCTGCAGAGTGGAGTTGCATTCCTGGCCCAACTCTCAAGGACAGCTCCCTCCCTGCCTAAACATTTATAAGGTGTCTATCACTGTAGGTACTGTCTTTTTTTTTTTTTTTGAGATATACCTGTCTCCTAGAACAGACCTTCAGAGGTCATTGAGTCCAGCCCCCTGCCTTCACTAGCAGGACCAAGTACTGATTTTTGCCCCAGATCCCTAAGTGGCCCCCTCAAGGATTGAACTCACAACCCTGGGTTTAGCAGGCCAATGCTCAAACCACTGAGCTATCCCTCCCTATTAATTATTTTGTTCTGGTACCACCCATAACGTACTAGGTTCAACGTAAATCTGATGGAAAGAACAGTCCCAAAAAGTTCATAATTTTAAAAGACCAACAAACTGACACTGACTGTGGAAAGGGACACAAAATACAAGGAAAGTGGTCAAGGTGGTGATTTTTTTTATAGAGTGTTCTCAATTCCTCGACTATTATTAATCAGCTAATTTCTTGTGGGCGTTGTGATGGAAGCTGTTCTTCAGGAGAGATTTAAATGCAGAGAAAGCAATGAGGGAGGGGGTTGTTCCATGCAGGTGGGGCAATGTGGAAGAAAGAACAGAGTCAGTTATGGGAGAGGTGGAGGAATAGGACAGCAAAGCTAGTATCACTGATGGAGGGGAGGAGTTGGAGGCAGCGATGTGAAGAGGCATGGTAGATAAGTAGGAAGAGATAGAGTTATGTCGAGGGTGCTGCCTAGTGATTAGAACAGGGAAATTTGTTTTGATTCTAGCTCTGCTGCTGAGTTGATATGTGATATTGGATATGTGGCTTTTAGTCTCTCTATGACCCAGTTCCTGCATCTGTAAAATGTGGATAGTGCTGCCCTGTGTCACAAGGCTGTGAGCATTAATCAGTTAAAGTTTGTAAAGTGCTTGGAGGCCCTTGGATGGTAGTTGCTAGAGAAGAACGAGCTATTATTAGTTGTTATAAAATGCAACCTCCAGTACAGCAGCACATCTCTGGCAAGGACACCTCTCTCTTTGGGATGCATCTCCCCCTTTGTATTCTGCAGTACAGGAGCACATTCAGCATGGAGAACCCTCAGCATGGAGAACCCTCTCCTCAGGATTCCTTTAGATCCTGCAGTGATCAGATTCCTTTGGAATGGCCAGGTGATGTTTGATTGGGGATGGCCAGTTTCTTCATGCATTTTTCTCACCATTGGAGATTTCTGATTCTTTCATTAATCTTCACTTTTCAGAGTGCAAACTGCTGCCAGGGTCCTGGAAATGTAAATGCTCACCTCTGCACCCAAAATGTGGCGTGATCTCTTTATGAAATATTTAATGTCATATATTGGTAGCCAGGGGCCAATGCAGTGAGAAAATAGATTTGTGTGAAGAAAAGATATCAGCTGAAAACGGGTTAATAACTAGCTTGCACACTCTCCTCCTCCTTCCTTATTTTTCCTTCCCTCCCCCTTCTCTCTTTCTTTAAAGCCTTGACAACAGAGTGAAAGGAGGCGGGGGATGGGCTTAAGAGTTTGGCTCATGTCCTGCACAATTTTTTCCTTTTAATACCAGGAAAGCACCCCAGCCAAAAGTGAGGGGTGGCTCTGGAGAGGCTGCAGCTCTTGAGCAGAGATCACAGGGCAGCAGCATAAAGAGAGCACTCTGTGCTTGTCACCAAGGGAATGAACCTCCTGACTCTCCCCCAGGGCTGATTTCTTTCCTCTCTTTGTGTTTGTTGAAACTCCTCCCCACGGTGTCAGGTTTTCCTGAAGGAAGCTCTTGAACAGAACCTGGAGAAGGATCGGGAAGAGGAGTTGAGGAAAGCAGCTATAGTCATCCAAGCCCACATCTTGGGCTACATGGCAAGGTCAGTGTTCTGGGTTGTCTTTGCGTTTTCTCCATCTGTCTGCTTGCAGTATCCCCCATCCTCTCCTCTATGGTGTTCTCATCAGCACTTCCACTCTTCTGTTCCCCCCACCCTCCAAATCCATTGGCTAGCTGCAAAATCTGTGTTTCTGCTGAATTCCTTGTCTGTGCTATAGCCATTTCTTTGACCACTGCAGCCTCCTCTACCCCCTGCTTCTTACACCCCCCCCAACCTCCGCCCCCACCCCCTAGTGTGTTAAACCTGCTGCTGCAATGACCAGGTCCGTCCACTGATTCTCTGCCTCTTCAGACTCACCTTCAAGGGTCTCCAGAACTCTGCCTCCTCTACCTCTTGGCTTTCAGCTCCCACTCCTCCACTCTTTACCTACTAGCTTCACCTAATGCTCCCTTCATCTCTCCTCTTCCCCTCTCCCAAGTCTGCCTTTATTAGCACTTTCCCCAAGGCCTGGAGCAGCTTCCCTTCTCCTATTGTCCCAGAGGCCTTTCTCTCCTTCTTTAAGTCACTCTTAAGAACTTACTACTTTGGGCTAGTCTTTCACCACTGATCTCTCAGCTGCTCCCTTTTGCCACTACTGCTCCTAATCATAGTAGTGTTAAAGAAAAGCTATTACAGAAGAGCCATCCCCTCTCCTGCCCCTTGAAGCTAATGTAACAGCTGACTCTTTAATGATTGTAGCACATGCTGCTTGCCAAAGTAAAGCAAAATGCTGTTTCCGTGCCTTCCCCTCTTCCCTTGTCTGGGTGCCTGTACTTGCTGTGCAATCTGTGTAAATTAGAGTGTAAGTTCCTCATGGCAGGGACAGTTAAATAATAATAATTAATAATCATAAACCTCCAGATATTTTGGGGAAGGAAGGGAATTATCACATTGTAAAACATAGTTTCTAGGCAGCATTGTGAAGGGAAAACTGCAGTGTCTCTTCTGTGACTTTCCTGGAAAGGAAAGTACCCAGCTAGTGGACTGGGAGATTGGAATGCACACTGTTCATCTAAGTTTAGTCTTCAAATCAAGTGGTGCTGCTATGGTCAAAAGGAAAAATCCTTATACAGCAGCTGGTGGCAAATGAGGCATTGCAGAGGGAGGTAAAGGAGCAGAAAACAGGGAAGATGAAGGTTGGAGAAAGTGAAATTAGAAAACCTTTTTTGTGATGATTTCAGTGTTGCACTGCATCAACATTAGAGAGGCTCCAATAGAAAGGAATTAGTATGGGACAAGTCCAGAAAAGGTTTTAAGTGAGTAAGGCAAAACTAGAGAGTGTTGCCATGTAGCACTTAGAGCTTATCAGTCATCAGGATTATGTAAATTAAGCAAAGTAAGCCTGCCATGAAGAGTTAGATGTTCCAGGATTTTACTGTCATCCTTATCCGTATCTTCAGGAACTTGTTCTGAGAATTGGGGAAAGAGGTCTAAGGAATGAAAGGTTACATGGTTGGCTCTGTACACTCTGCTTTACTTTCCCAGAAGCTCAGGGTATCTGAATCAGAAAATAAACCAAAGTGAAAATGCCCCGTTTTGTTTAGCAGACCTGCTCTCTGTGGGACTCCTAGTCACAGCTGCTGATTCCACCAACTAAAATACGTTTTTACTTTTCTTAGCCCTGCAGGACCTGTGGAGAACTGGGGCTGTAAAATGGGCTGTGTCCCTGTTAGCCTCACAGGACCTGCATGGGTTTGGGGGAGGGAGCCACACTCCGTCCCCATGTGGCTTCTATGACTCTTGGAGGGGGAGCCAAGCTTTAGCCCAGTACCTTGCAGCATCAACAGAATAGGTAACTAAATTCCAGTTGCCAAATCAGGGCCCTTGTCCCCTTTATGTTTTATATCTGAGTACGAGTGAAGTGCAGGATCACTGTATTTCACAGCCCTCCTGCATTGGCTGAAAAAGTTGCCTTTACCTTGGGAAGTGGAGGAAGGTGGGCAGAAGGCTCCAGATAGGGAGTTACAGTCTATTGCCTGTGTATACCTGAGGTCAGGTTAGATTATCATAATGGTCCCTTCTGGCCTTAACCTCTGACAGCAGAGCTAATAGATATTATCAGGAAGAGCACCATGGAGCTGAGTAGGGCCTTGGCATGGTACTCTCAGTAGAGCTTTTGGTAGATGTGTTTTGTAAAAGCCTGTGCCTTTTGTCTATATGCTTTGTCCACCTTAGAGGAGGCTGAGTATGCAGCTGGCCCCACCCTCTGTATGAGGAGAGGCACTGGGGAGAAAAGTGGGGGGAAGAGACAGCCCTCAACCAGTTTATTTAAACTTGCTTCTGTCGCCCTTTCTCCTTCCTTCTCTCTCTGTAGCCTGCACCCAGCTGCTGCTGCTGGCAGAGCCATCCCTTGGGTACGGCGAATCAGGGGGACTGCTCCAGGCCCCGTGCTTTGCGGGGCCCAGCGTTTCGTGAGGAGGTGGGGGGTAGGGTTAGGCAGGAGGGTGAGTGGGGTAAGGAGGTGAACAGGGAGGCAGGCTGGGGGAAGCAAGGAGGAGCCCCATACCAGAACCCCCCTCCCCCCAGTGCCTCCTGCCCACCGGCGGGCCCCACCAGTCAGCACCTCCCCTTCCCTCTCAGTGCCTGCTGCCTGCCACAGATCACATGTTTCGCAGCATCAGGAGGCACTAGGGGGGAGAGGAGCCAGAGTGCAGGGTGGTTTGGGGAGGAGGAGGAACTGGACAGAGGAGGGGCAGGAAGAGGTGGGGTGGGGGCGGAGCAGGAGTTGGAAGAAGCAGGGCAGGGGTGGGGCCTTGGGGGCGAGGGGCAGTGGGGCCTGGGTGCAGCCAGGGGGAGCACTCCTCGGCAGATTAGAAACTCGGTGCCTATGTCCCGCATGCGCCGCTCCCGCCCCTCTTCTTCTTCCCTCCTCCTGCCCCCCGGGACAGCCCTGGCTCTTGGAGCCCTGGTTTCATTGATGTTAATGTAGCACAATCTTAGATGCTTATGCTGGCCCTAGGGGATCATTCTCAGGTTGTGTTTGAAATTTCAAGGTGATTCAGTGACCAGCGAAGTGGATGGTAAGGGTGTTTTCCTCTATAAAGATTCCAGGGGGTCTGTGTGAAGGGCATACAAGTGTGCTAGGCTGGTAGTTTCCCAGAGATGTGCATGTAAGACTTGAGCATGAAACTTCCTTTCTAGTGGGTGACAATTGTCCTTCATCCCCTGGGGATCTCATGCTCATTTTCCCTTTCAACAAAGGCAGACATATTAAAGCAGCTCCAAGAAGGGTCACTTTGGAGACAGGAATAAGGTGTCAGATGCAGGAAAGAGGGCAGCAAGGACAAGAATCTTTGCCTGGTAGAAAGAGAGGGAACGACTTGTGCCCTCTATGGGCACTGGACGTCATTTGTTCAGCACTTTGGTACCCTGGGGAACCATTCCTTAGAAACACGAGAGACGTGACTGTAATAGAAGTAGTCAGGGACTCATGGCCCTTTAACTGTTTGGTTTTGTTTGTAGGAAGAAGTACCGAAAGGCCCTAGTCAGTATAGTGACAATCCAGAAGAACTATCGAGCGCACTTCTGGAAGAAAGCTCTCCTGCGACTGAAGGCCTCGGCTGTTGTCCTGCAGAAGCATTGGCGTGGCCAGCTGGCTCGCAGCCTCTATCGGCACCTACTGCAGCAGGAACAGAGACGGAAACAGGAAGTGGAGAAGAGGAGAAAGCAAGAAGAGGAAGAGCAGATCAGAAGGAAGGAAGAGGAAAGACAATGGCAAGAAGAGGAGGAGCTTAGGAGGAAACTAGAGGAGGAAGAAGAGAAGAAAAGGTACTGGATTTTTTCTCACAGCTTTAGTTATATGGCTGGCCCCTAGTAGTGAATCTGCCAAGGTGTATGACTAGGTGATCAGGAACAGTCAGCATGGATTCACCAAGGGCAAGTCATGCCTGACTAACCTAATTGCCTTCTATGAGGAGATAACTGGGTCTGTGGATGAGGGGAAAGCAATGGATGTGTTATTCTTGACTTTAGCAAAGCTTCTGATACGGTCTCCCACAGTACTTGGTGGGATAATACACACGACTGGAATGTTGGTGTGGATGGGTATAGTTTGCTCAGGAAGGATAGACAGGGGAAAAAGGTAGGAGGTGTTGCCTTATATATTAAAAATGTACACACTTGGACTGAGGTGGAGATGGACATAGGAGATGGAAGTGTTGAGAGTCTCTGAGTTAGGCTAAAAGGGGTAAAAAAAACACGGGTGATGTCGTGCTGGGAGTCTACTACAGGCCACCTAATCAGGTGGAAGAGGTGGATGAGGCTTTTTTCAAACAACTAACAAAATCATCCAAAGCCCGAGATTTGGTGGTGATTGGGGAGTTCAACTATCCAGATATATGTTGGGAAAATAACACCGCGGGGCACAGACTATCCAATAAGTTCCTGGACTGCATTGCAGACAACTTTTTATTTCAGAAAGTTGAAAAAGCTACTAGGGGGGAAGCTGTTCTAGACTTGATTTTAACAAATAGGGAGGAACTCGTTGAGAATTTGAAAGTAGAAGGAAGCTTGGGTGAAAGTGATCATGAAATCATAGAGTTTGCAATTCTAAGGAAGGGTAGAAGGGAGTACAGCAAAATAGAGACAATGGATTTCAGGAAGGCAGATTTTGGTAAGCTCAGGGAGCTGATAGGTAAGGTCCCATGGGAATCAAGACTGAGGGGAAAAACAACTGAGGAGAGTTGGCAGTTTTTCAAAGGGACACTATTAAGGGCCCAAAAGCAAGCTATTCCGATGGTTAGGAAAGACAGAAAATGTGGCAAAAGACCACTTTGGCTTAACCACGAGATCTTGCATGACCTACAAAATAAAAAGGCGTCATATAAAAAATGGAAACTAGGTCAGATTACAAAGGATGAATATAGGAAAATAACACAGGAATGCAGAGGCAAGATTAGAAAGGCAAAGGCACAAAATGAGCTCAAACTAGCTATGGGAATAAAGGGACACAAGAAGACTTTTTAGCAATACATTAGAAGCAAGAGGAAGACCAAGGACCAGGTAGGCCCACTGCTCAGTGAGGAGGGGGAAACAGTAACGGGAGACTTGAAAATTGCAGAGATGCTTAATGACTTCTTTGTTTCAGTCTTCACTGAGAAGTCTGAAGGAATGTCCAATATAGTGAATGCTTATGGGAAGAGGGTAGGTTTAGAAGATAAAATTAAAAAAGAGCAAGTAAAAAATCACTTAGAAAAGTTAGATGCCTGCAAGTCACCAGGGCCTGATGAAATGCATCCTAGAATACTCAAGGAGTTAATAGAGGAGGTATCTGAGCCTCTAGCTATTATCTTTGGGAAATCATGGGAGACAGAGGAGATTCCAGAAGACTGGAAGGGGGCAAATATAGTGCCCATCTATAAAAAGGGAAATAAAAACAACCCAGGAAACTACAGACCAGTTAGTTTAACTTCTGTGCCAGGGAAGATAATGGAGCAAGTAATTAAAGAAATCATCTGCAAACACTTGGAAGGTGCTAAAGTGATAGGGAATAGCCAGCATGGATTTGTAAAGAACAAATCATGTCAAACTAATCTGATAGCATTCTTTGATAGGATAACGAGCCTTGTGGATAAGGGAGAAGCGGTGGATGTGATATACCTAGATTTTAGTAAGGCATTTGATACGGTCTCGCATGGTATTCTTATAGATAAACTAGGAAAGTACAATTTAGATGGGGCTACTATAAGGTGGGTGCATAACTGGCTGGATAACCGTACTCAGAGAGTAGTTATTAATGGCTCCCAATCCTGCTGGAAAGGTATAACAAGTGGGGTTCCGCAGGAGTCTGTTTTGGGACCGCAGCAAAGAATCCTATGGCACCTTATAGACTAACAGACGTTTTGGAGCATGAGCTTTCGTGGGTGAATACCCACTTCCTCAGATGCATGTTTTGGGACTGGCTCTGTTCAATATCTTCATCAACGATTTTGATGTTGGCATAGAAAGTATGCTTATTAAGTTTGTGGACGATACCAAACTGGGAGGGATTGCAACTGCTTTGGAGGACAGGATTAAAATTCAAAATGATCTGAACAAATTGGAGAAATGGTCTGAGGTAAACAGGATGAAGTTCAATAAAGATAAATGCAAAGTGCTCCACTTAGGAAGGAACAATCAGTTTCACACATACAGAATGGGAGGAGACTGTCTAGGAAGGAGTATGGCAGAAAGAGATCTAGGGGTCATAGTGGACCACAAGCTTAATATGAGTCAACAGTGTGATACTGTTGCAAAAAAAGCAAACGTGATTCTGGGATGCATTAACAGGTGTGTTGTAAACAAGACACGAGAAGTCATTCTTCCGCTTTACTCTGCGCTGGTTAGGCCTCAACTGGAGTATTGTGTCCAGTTCTGGGCATCGCATTTCAAGAAAGATGTGGAGAAATTGGAGAGGGTCCAGAGAAGAGCAACGAGAATGATTAAAGGTCTTGCGAACATGACCTATGAAGGAAGGCTGAAGGAATTGGATTTGTTTAGTTTGGAAAAGAGAAGACTGAGAGGGGACATGATAGCAGTTTTCAGGTATCTAAAAGGGTGTCATCAGGAGGAGGGAGAAAACTTGTTCACCTTAGCCTCCAATGATAGAACAAGATGCAATGGGCTTAAACTGCAGCAAGGGAGATTTAGGTTGGACATTAGGAAAAAGTTCCTAACTGTCAGGGTAGTTAAACACTGGAATAGATTGCCTAGGGAAGTTGTGGAATCTCCATCTCTGGAGATATTTAAGAGTAGGTTAGATAAATGTCTGTTAGGGATAGTCTAGACAGTATTTGGTCCTGCCATGAGGGCAGGGGACTGGACTCGATGACCTCTCGAGGTCCCTTCCAGTCCTAGAGTCTATGAGTCTATGAGTATTCTTGCCGGCAAGTTAAAGATGTATGGGCTCAAAGCAGAACCAATCCCCAACTAAATCATCCCAGCCAGGGCTTTGTCAAGCCTGACCTTAAAAACCTCTAAGGAAGGAGATTCCACCACCTCCCTAGGTAACCCATTCCAGTGCTTCGCTACCCTCCTAGTGAAAAAGATTTTCCTAATATCCAACCTAAACTTCCCCTACTGCAAATTGAGGCCATTAATCCTTGTTCTGTCATCTGCCACCACTGAGAACAGTCTAGATCCATCCTCTTTGGAACCCCCTTTCAGGTAGTTGAAAGCAGCTATCAATCCCCCCTCATTCTTCTCTTATGCAGACTAAACAATCCCAGTTCCCTCAGCCTCTATAAGTCATGTGCTCCAGCCCCCTAATCATTTTTGTTGCCCTCTGCTGGACTCTTTCCAATTTTTCCAAGTTCTTCTTGTAGTGT
This sequence comes from Gopherus flavomarginatus, assembly GCF_025201925.1. Taxonomy (NCBI): domain Eukaryota; kingdom Metazoa; phylum Chordata; order Testudines; family Testudinidae; genus Gopherus; species Gopherus flavomarginatus. The sequence continues at coordinate 82,921,686 of NC_066626.1, forward strand.
GGGGCCCAAAACTGGACACAGTACTCCAGGTGAGGCCTCACCAATGTTGAATAGAGGGGAATGATCACGTCCCTCAGTCTGGTGGCAATGCTCCTACTTATACAGCCCAAAATGCTGTTAGCCTTCTTGGCAACAAGGTCACACTGTTGACTCATATCCAGCTTCTCATCCACTGTAACCTATAGGTCCTTTTCTGCAGTATTGGCCCCTGCACTCTTTTGTCAGGCAATGGATTTCGTAGTGCAGCATTCCGTTAGGTCCATAGGCATTAAGATTGGTAATCTCTCACCTCTCAGGTCTTGACTATGCTGCTTATGTTGTTATTCTAGTACAGAGTTCCAACATGTTTTGTGAGGCACTCCATGAAATGGAGGCAGAGTTGGCTAAGGTTGGCCTCCGTGTTTTGTGATCAAAGACAAAGTTGCAAAATCTAGGCTCAGGTCCATCCGTGACTCCAGTCTCTTTGAATAATTAAACTATTGAAGCAATCTCCAACTTCTGTTATTTGGGTTCTATACTCACCAATTCCTCCAACTCTCACATGGAGGTTTTCAACTGGATTGACATTGAAGCGTCTGCCATGGGTCATTTACAATCAATGTGGAATCAGCATTATCTCAGCACAACCACCAAGTTCAGGATCTATCTGAGCTGTATCCTTTCTGTAATGTTGTACGATTGCAAAACATGGCAACTCTGCTGCTCAGACTGGGCAAAGCTGGAGACTTTCCGCACAAAATGCCAACGTAGTATATTGGGCATAAAGTGGAATGACTTCATCTGTAATATAGATGTTTACAGTCGTTCCGGTCTACAGACTACTGGGGCCATTGTCCGCAGATGGAAACTTACGCTTTTCAGACATGTCGTGAGTATGCCACAAGAAATTCCAGCAAACACTGTTCTCCAGGTGGCTTGTAAAGTCCGGGATAAAATTCCATCAGCTGAGGGGTGGAGGCAGCCCAGAGGCAGACCCCCTATTACATGGGTGCATCAAGTCTGTTCTGACGTTGGACAGCCTATCAAGCGCTTGTGGCCACGCACGAACGGACCAAATGTTAAATGATTGCTACGGCCGACTGTTCAGCTAAGCATTGAAGAAGAAGGGAATGTTGTTGGGAAGGTGGTGGCATGACCTCTCCAACAATATCTATGTTTCTCAGATCTCTTTGATCTCAGCTGGTTCTTCTGCCAGCCTGAGGGTGGAGTTTGTGTATGACTGAGGCCTGGTTTACACTTGTGGTGGGGATCAATCCAAGTTGTGCAACTTCAGCTTCGTGAATAATGTAGCTAGAGTTGACGTACTTAGATCTACTTACCGCGATGTCTTCACTGCGGTAAATCAACTGCTGATGCTCTCCAGTCAACTCCGCCTGCGCCTTTCACTCTGGTGGCGTACCGGAGTCGACGAGAGAGCACTTGGTGGTCGATTTATCACTTCTTCACTAGACGCGATAAATCAACCCCCACGTTCCGGAGGTAAGTGTAGACATGCCCTAACACACTTCTCCTAATGGTGGATGTTGTCCATGCTGATTATTTTAGAGTATTAGCTGCCTTCAGTCTATCACATTTGAAGGGCTGTTGATATGCCAGTGGACTGTAGCAGGGATTCTGAGTGTTGTTTTAAATGGCTCTGCTCTTTGCCCCTTGAGAGAGCCTTTGGACAACTAGCTAACTCAGCATCACCACCAGGGTGCTCTTAAGTGAGCTCCCAGATGGTTCTGACTCATTAGCCTTCCTATTTAGTTATATATCAACTGCTTAACATTTTCCATTATATAGATTTTGACTTTTTTTTTTTAAAGAACTTTAAGTTCTTTGAGTAATGGTTCCTATGTGTATTCCATAGGTGGGTGCACATGCACGCCATGTGCCGGAGTCTGGAAGCTTTTCTTAGCAGTATCTGTTGACCTGCATGTTTGTTATGTGTCTCCTTGTGTTCCCTGTCAAAGGTATAATATGTAGTGCAGTTTGATGCCTCTCCAGTTCCCTCTTACCGCCATGTGGCCTGAGTCAGAAACCGCTGTTCCTTCACTCTCTTAGGACTAGTCTAAGCTAGAAATGCTACAGTGATACAGCTGTGCTGATGCTTTCTTATCAGCTTAATAACTCCAACTCTGTGAGAGGTAGAAGCTATGTCAGCAGGAGAAGCGGCACACACCGGCCTTGTGCACCTACACCTAAGCGGGTGGAGAGACAATACTTTGTGCTAACTAGGAGGACAGATTTCCTTTTCACCCACCCGCCCCCAGCCTCCCTTGTTGTCCAAGTGGGCTCTGGAATGGGCAAGGCAGCAACCACAAATATCCACTCCTCCGGACAAGATGACTAAGTGGCTAGACTTTCTGGGAAGATTGATTCCGCTGCAGGACTGTAGTTCCACATTGCAAATTATCAGGCTCTGCTAGCAAGTACGACTTTAATAACTATGGTAGGCTAGCAGAGTTCACAGACAAGCTCCCTCCAGAACACCAAGAATGATTCCATGTGCTGAAAGGCAAAAAGAGACTGATCACCAGGGTGGCTGGCTCTCCAGGCAGCAGTGGACGCAGTTGATGCATCTTCTTGAGCTCTAGCCACCGGAATAGTTATGTGAAGAGACTCGGGGCTACAATCTTTCTGCTTCCCTAGGGGTCCGAAATGCGATCAAGGACCTATTTTTTGATGAGAATAATCTCTTCAACAAAAAGATGGATGAATCTTTGCACTTTTTCAAGAATTCCAGATTGACGCTACAGGCCCTTGGCATATATATTCTGGCCCCTAGACTCAGGCAGCAGAAACAACCCTTCCACCTGTGACTGCGCACACCCTACCCTGCCTACTATCAACAAGAGCCCCCATGCCAACAACAATCTTGGAGACCTTACTTTCCTGCCTCTGCCACAACCACCTGCTTGAACCTCTCCCAACCAATGGCCAAAGGACAATTATGATGCAAACCTCCCTCAGTGCCATGTGCGCAGAGGTGCATTAAGATTTATTGGGGCCCTAGGCACAAAGAACGTTTGGTCCTCCCACAACGCCCTTGCCATGGGGACCCGCCCCATTCCTCCTCTCTCCATTCCCCTTTCCTTCCCTCCACCCCACCTCCCTTCCCCACTGCATCTGTCTACCATTCACCCCTTCCCCTTCCCCCAGTGCCTCTTGCCCCCACCCCACCCCCTTTCCCCACTGCTGCTTCCCTCCCCGCCCAACCCTCTTCCCCATTGCTTCTTCCTGACACCGCTTCACCCATTCCCCTCCCCTCCCTCCCTCATTCCCCTTTTCTTCCCCTCACCCCACCTCCCTTCCCCACTGCCTCTTCCCCCCCCACAGAGCAACTCAATGCTGGCAGAAATGAGGGGAGCAATGGCATGTGATCCCACATGCATTCCCCACACCTCGCCCCGTGGGGGGGGGCATTGCCCTCCCCAAACTACATCCATCCCATCTCCCGACACTGCAACCTCTGTCTCCCCTGAGCTGAGCTCCCTCTGCCCAGAATGGGACTCATCTGCCCTGCAGCACCCCCTGGAGCACCTCCTGACTTGAAATGGTTTCCATTAGATACAGATTTTATAGTTTGGTTCGAAGGCTCACAGCATCCTCACTATAAATATTGTTCCTGCACCCCAGCCTGCAGGAGCTAGCAGTGACCACGCTTTGCTCCCTGCTCTCACCTGCCCCAAGGCAGGTTTCTTTTGTTAAAAGGGCTATGTCCTCTCACTTTTAAGAGTGGAGGAACCGTGGCCCCCCTGACCCTCCTCCCGCAGTTTCAGTGCCCCAGGCTCCCAGATCCTCCACCTGCCCTGGGGGAGCAGGGACAGGGCTGGTCTCCACAGCCCAGCCCCCTGCCCAAGGCAGGTGGAGGGTCCGGATGCCCCCACAGCAACCCGAGCTACTTGGGTGGCTCTGGCTTACAGCCTGGGTGGGGCCCTGGGTGGGGAGCAGAGGAGAAGAGTGTGTGGTCAGAGTTCCAGAACTCCTAGGGGCCCCCAAATTGGCCAGGGCTCCTGGGCATGGGCCCTGTTGGCCCGTGTGGTAATCCGCCACTGCACCCGTGCCCTATGTCATCTTTGGGGTGATGCTCTTCTCCCCCCCTGGACTGGCAACCTCTGCTTTGCCTTTCCCCTCATTTGCTCCTCCCACAAGTGCTACACAAGATTCGCCAGGACAGAGCCAATATCATCCTCATAGCCCCTTTCTGGCCCAGCTGTTCTGGTTCGCAGACATCCTCAGATTCTGGCTTCTGCACACTACTAGATCTCCTCACACAAGAATAAGGGAGACTCAGTCATCCCAATCCAGACCTCCTTCACCTCACAATCTGGTATTTAGATGGGCATCAAGTATGGACTGTGCATACGCTGCCTCGGTTTGGCAAATCCTCGTGCAAAGCAGGAGAGAATCCACCAGAGCCTGCTACTGAAAGTGGAGAGGTGTTGACCCGCACTACCTATTATATCCTCGGTGGGGAATACAAGGAGATGCACAACACACATGTGCGTCAACGGACACTGCTAAGAAACACTTCTAGACTCAGGTGCTTGGTAGACATGTGCTTCTATGTGTGGAATAAGATAGGGACCACATATCTCTAAGAACTTCCAATTGTAGGTAAGTAACCTCATCTGCATGATTTTTAATCCCCCTGTAAATTTGATCATAGATTCCAAGGCAGAAGGGAGCACTGGAATCATCTGCTGTGATGTCCTATATAGCACAAGCCATAGAATGTCCCCAAAAGAATTCCTATCTTTTAGAAAAACAGCCAATCTTGATTTAAAAATTGCCAGTGATGGAGAACCCACCACAACCGTCAGTAAATTGTTCCATTCATTAATTACCCTCATAGTTAAAAATATATGTCTTATTTCCAGTCTGAATTTGTATAGCTTCAGCTTCCAGCCAGTGGATTGTGTTCTACCTCTCTCTGCTAGATTGAAGAGACCATTATTAAATATTTGTTCCCCATGGAAATACTTAAAGACTGTGATCAAGTCACCCCGAACCTTCTCTTTGTTAAGCCAAATAGATTGAGCTCGCTGAGTCTGTCAGATAAGTCATGTTTTGTAATCCTTTAATCATGCTTGTGGCTCTTCTCTGAATCCTCTCCAATTTATCTACATCCTTTTTTATCATTACCTGTTAGGTTGATCATTACCTGTTAGGTCCATGCCCTCTGGGGCACTTGGCATTGGCCACTGTCGGTAGACAGGATACTGGGCTGGATGTACCTTTGGTCTGACTCAGTATGGCCGTTCTTATGTTCTTAACCTTCTTGAACTGTGGGCACGAGAAATGGACACAGGCTTCCAGCAGCAGTCACACCAGTGCCAAATATAGTGGTAAAATAACTTCTCTATTTCTAATCAGGATTCCCTTGTTTATGCATCCCAGGATCCCACTAGCTCTTTTGGCCACAGTGTCCTACTGGGAGCTCATGTTCAGATGATTAGTGTTCATGACTAATGCTGCGAGTTTGTCACAGTGCTCACCTTGGGGGGGCTCCCCAGAAGCGTCGACATCCCTCGGCTCATAGGGGGAGGTGTGGCCAGGGGGTTCTGCGTGCTGCTTCCGCTGGCCGGCACCGCCCTGCAGCTCCCATTGGCCGTGGTTCCCAGCCAATATGGGAGCTGCAGAGCTGGCAGTCAGGGAGGAGGCAGCGTGCAGAGCTGCCTTGCCGTACTCTGCCTAGGAACTGAGGGATATTGCTGCTTCCAGGGAAGCGTGGAGCTGGGTAGGGAGCCTGCCAGCCCTGCCAACACTCCCCCAGCACCAGTGGGGGTCCCAGGCCCCCCCAGTATCCTTGGCACCTCCCTGGGCCATCCCCCCAAGCACTCGTGGCACCCCCAGGCTGTCTTCCCAAGCACCCACGGCACCCTTGAGCCGCCCCCCTCCCCAAGATTTAGTCAGGATATGTAGTACAAGTCATGGACAGGTCATGGGCTGTGAATTTTTGTTTGCTGTCCATGACCTGTCCATGACTTTTACTAAAAATACCTGTGACTAAAACATAGCCCTTTATTCATGACCCCCAAATCTTTTTCAGAGTCCCTGCTTCTCATTATGGAGCTGACAGCAACTAATACTGCGTCTTGTGCTTTATCTGTTACGACACTGAGCCATAAGCATTCAAGATCATTTTCTTTTGAGTTATCAGTGATTTGGAAACAGGTAATGCCGTTTTTGACATAGCGTGCTGCTTCCCCTTCATCCTTTCTAAATAGGTCAGAACCATTTATTGTAACATTCCAGTCATGCAAATCAACCACTAGCTTTCAGCAATACCAACCAAATTGAATTTATGCTCATGAATAAGCAATTTCGTTTCTTGTTTGTTACCCAGGCTCCTAGCACTGGTATATGGGCAATTAAAGAATTGCTTCTCTTTGTGTCTTTTGGTTCTCAGATTGGGCTAAGTTTTATAAATCACCATTTCCTGTCTGTTTTGCTTGGTATAAGTTGTTGTGGGAAGACTGCTGAAATCCTCCATACTCATTACATCAGCACTACGCATGCACTGTCCCGGATTCTTGCTCAGCATGCCACATGCAGCTGAGCCTCTAGATGGACACATGCCCAATGGCTGGGGTGGCTGCTTTCTCCCAACAAAGTACTGTTTGCCTCAGGAGATGGTGCACCGGGCTGGGAACCAGGAGATTGACACTTTGGGTTTTACTTTTTGAGCTCCCTGGTATTAATTCAGTGTCATTTACAGTCTTTATTATTGAGCAAGGTCCCATATGCCACTGAGAGGTTATGCAAGCTGAAAATATAACCCAGTTTGCTAGCGTGGAAGGGTCTAGTCCTAGCCACTTAGCAGAGTGCTTAGATTTGGCAGGTTCTGTCTGAGACACTGTGTTGCTATGTCAAGTGCTAAACGAACACAGGCTTAACTATGGGATTGCCATGGCTCCGTCATATATTAAAAAAAAGAGAAACTGCAATTGTGCACATAGAGCCTGATCTTGGAAATCAGTGGAAAAACCTTCCATTGACCACAGTGGCTTTAGCTCAAGACCATAATGAGTCTATGTAATCCTGCCGCCTTGTCCTTTCAGCCCCACTCCATTTGATCCTATTTCCTGATTTACCTCAAAGTAAAGGATACACGTGCCAGGATAGGCCATGCCAAGCGTGCTTGGTGGTTTTACTAAATCAGCTTTATCACAGCAGCATTGCTTCACCCTTAACCATGGAGAGATGATTCTCCGTAATTTCTGTTAAAATACTCAGGTGATCTGGGTCTGTCACTTACTATTGTCTTCTTTTGAACAGAGAAAAAGAGCAGCTGAATGCTGTACTCCAAGTGGCTCAGGTAAGTTTAATTGTTCATTCCTTTACCGTGTCTCCTCTTGGGACCTTCTGTAACTCAGGCTCCTCTGCTGGTTGCCTTCACTGACTATGCTTTTTCTTGAAATATGCACCTTTATTTTACTGTGATAAAACATGTTAGAAAAACTCCCTATGAAAGCATTCTTTTCCTTCTTAATCTGCAGGTGCCTGACCACAGCAGAATGGTTGTCTAGTTAACATGGCATGTTCATGGTTTTAGTATCCTCTTGCATAGTTCCTATCTAGACATTTCAGGGTTAGGCAGGTTGCATCCTGTTTTATCTCTGATGGTGAACTTATTGCACATGACCTTTTGATGAGCTGCATTGTCAGTCCATTTTGCTATATTGTTGCCTGCAACAATCAAAACAAAGGAAAAGTGGAAAGGAGTTAGAACTGCTATGAATCTCCACCTTATCATTGCCAGTCTAACCATTCAAGGTTCTAGCAACATAACTGAGCGTGTTGAACAAGCTGATTGTAAAAACAACTTGTTATTTTCTGGTCTCCCTTCCTTTATCTTCTTCAGCTAATCCTGGTTCGTCAGCTCAGCATAGATGAGAGATCCAAATGAAATAACTTTTTAATGCACATACTAAACTAGCAAAAAGCAGGATCTAAATAACAGTTTGAGTTTTAATCCAAGCAGGCACTGAGAGGGAAGGAAGAGACCACTGTGGAAGGAAGAGACCACCTACTTGGCTGCACTGTCATATTTGTGTGGAACTACGTGGATTTACATGATACCTTTAATATTTATTGCAGACCCATCAATAATCATTTTCCAGCTCATAGGAGGGCAAGAGGGGGGCCCTGTTTATCTCCAAACTGTCATAATGTTTTCTAGTCTCCTTCGTCATCTGTATGTTGTGGTGCATTTCCTGGAATTTTCCGTCATCTCTACCATACTTCAGTGTGGATAGCAGGTGAATAGGCCTGGTCCTCTAATAAAGCAACTCCAGTGAGGCTACAGAGCAGCTGAGAAATTCAGAGCTATATGCCTTGACTGGAGATACCACAGCTCTGTATTGGAGTGGGAGGGAGAAATGCATCCCCACCTCCCTGCAAATTACTTTGACAGAGACCTGACACTTATATTGGAATCCTCAACCTAGAAAGGAGGTGACCGGAAGAAAGAGAGTGAGTAAAGATGTGGTAATTACCCTTGTGGCTTTTGGCCTACAGATGTCCAAGGGATGCAGAGTGGGAAAAGCAGAAAGGATTCATGCAGTGGCTTCTTATAGAGGGGAAGTGAGAATACACAACAGGCGTGTTCCTGTGGGGAAGAGAAATTGGAGGACCCAGGAAGGCAGCCCCTCTATAGGTTTGAGCTCTTTAATTTGATACTGGCACAATTTCTTTAAGGTGGAGGTGTTAAGGACTCAGGAGGAGGAGCTCCCACTGCAGGAAGAGGAGAGAAGGCAGATGGAGGAAATCCTAAGGCTGGAAAGGGAGATTGAGAAGCTACAGCAGCAACAGAAGGTAGATCACGTGTCCATCACCTGCGAAAACACCAAGAATGAGATTAACCGGCAGCGAGAAGAGGAGATCCAGAGGCTAGAGAAAGAAGCATCCAGGGTTGCTCAAGAGTTCTTGGAACTACTGGATTTTGGAAACCTAGATGAAAGCGTGCAAAGCCTAGAACATTCACTCTCCAATGACGGAACCCTCAACATTGACTGCAGCCTTGTGGCGCCTCTGGCTGAGGAGGAAGTAGATGAAGGCTTTCATGCTGATGATGAGAGGCTCTCTGTCCCCAGCCTGGTTGTTTTGGATCAACACTGCACCAAAACCAGCGACAACTCCACTGAGGAAGACACATATATGAATCTACCATTTCTGAGAAGGGGTGAGGTGGAGGTAGACAGTACTACAGATCATCTTGTGGAAAGCCCCGAGGAGCACAGTGCTCCCTCTGACACCACAGAAAGTATTTACAACACAGTCTCAGAAATCCTGAGGAGTAACAGTGGGGAAATGGGAGAGCCAGTTTACAGCTTCCCACCAGATGTGGAGTCTGACTATGATCACGAGGAGTTTGATGGTTTAGGAGATACTGGCAGCACCTTGGCTGAGCCCCTAAATGGTGAGGAGATCTTGAGGCGTTCCCATGGTACCAGCATGGACTCCAGTCGTGGCAGCCTAGACTCGGTAAGAATTTTTGCATTTAGCTGAAAGCCAGTTTTGCTTTATTGGCATTTTTGACCTTTGCCTTTTTAATGCATATCAGACCCCTGCTTTCATTTTTTGGTGTCTCACTTTGAGTGCAGTTATTAGTAGATAATACTCTCTTAGCCCATCTCCTGTTATATAGGAGGTCAGAGTGATCAGTTCTGATTTAGAAGCCTAAATATAATTTTCAAAATGAATTTAGGCACTTAAGAGCCTGTCCATGGGATTTAGCCTCCTAAGTGCCTAAATCCATTTTAAAAATGAGATTTAGGCTCCTTCATCAGCACCACAACTCCTACATGCTTGGGCCTTAGTTGTCTGTAAAATGGTGATGTTACTTCCCTAGCTTCCATGGGTATTTTGAGGATAAATACATTAAAGATGCCTTAGATAGATAAATCACGCTGTTGAGACCAGTGCCTTGTGGTTGAACTACATCTTATCTGTTAGAAAGATATCCTGTCTCTATTTAAGGACTCCAGTGAAGATTGATTTACCACTTCCTATGCTGTTCTGTTCCAGTGATTCTTTACATACGCTTTTTAAACATTGCATCATATTTCCAGTTTGAATTCTTCCAAATTCAACTTCCAGCCCTTGGACCTTGTTATGGTGTTTTTATTAAAGGACCCCATTATGTCTGATAACTTCTCTTTGTGTAGGTTCTTAGATGGTGATGAAATTGCTTTTTACCTACTCTGTAATACACTAGTTTTAGTTCTTGAAGCCTTTTATTGTAAGGTGGGTTTTCCAGATCTTCAATAATTCTTGCAGCTCTTACTTGAGCCCTCGCTATTCTTTCACATCCTTGTTAAAATGAAGACAGTAGAACTGGTCACAGTTTTCTAGCAAGGGCTTTACCAGTGCTGTATACAGAGGCAGTTTCACCTCCCTACTGCTTCTTGGTAGTTCCCTGTTTATAATCCAACCCTTTTTACAACAGCATAACACTGGAGTTTATGTTCAGTTGGTTATACATAAAGACCCCTAATTCCTTTCCAGAATAAATTCCCTCATCCTCCAATTACAGCCTATGTTCTTTAAGAACATAAGAATGGCCCTACTGAGTCAGACAAAGGTCCATCTAGCCCAGTATCCTGTCTTCTGACAGTGGCCAATGCCAGGTGCCCCAGAGGGAAAGAACAAAACTGGTAATCATTGAGTGATCCATTCCTTGTCACCTGTTCCCATGTATCACCTTGCATTTGGCTGTATTGAAACACTCTTGGTCATGCTCATGTTACTATAACCCTCTGACCCAGAGGTTACAGAGGTGCTTGATGTCACTCACTGAAAGTTTTGGCCTTGGGCTCTTAAAAAAGGTTAGTACTACAGTGGGCCTCAAGCCCACTTAAGTGCTATATTTCATTTTCATAGAGTCAGAGTTTAAGTTGAGAAGGAACCTTAGATCATCTAATGTGATGTCCTGTATAGCACAGGCCAATAATTTTCACCCAGATACCCATCTATTAAACTCAGATGCTTTAGATTAAAGCATTTCAGGTCTCAGGAGATTTAACTGTGCCACAGGGAGAGGATGGGAGAAACTAAGGTACCATCAATGCCCAAGGCTTCTGCAATGGTAAGGAAAGGTGCCCAGATGATCCTAGCAGTGAACCACGTCTCATGTTGCAGAGGAAGGGGAAAAAAATCCCAAGATCCTAGCCAGTCTGAGCTGAGGGGAAATTCCTTCCCAAGCCCAGATCTGATGATCAGCATGATTCTGAGCATGTGAGCAAGAAATATCAGTCAGGCATTTAGAAAGAGAATTCCCTACAACCTCAGAGCACTGGTCTAGCTTGTCCAGTGTCTCCTGTCTAGTGATGGCCAATCTGTGATGCTTAAGAGGAAGGCAAAACAAAACAAAACATCCGAACCCCAAACCCACCAAAACTAAAAACCACACCTCACAACAGCAAAACACATCTAACCAACTGTACATCAGATCGTTTCCTTCTTGTTTTCCCCTGGTCGTCCTGTGTCCTACCTAGCCACAGGCCTGTTTTCCACAGTCCCTTTCTTGGGCTGAGTGTTCTCTACCCCAGACCCTCCCCCTGTAGAGGTCTGCAGGTCTCTACTCCAGAGCAGATCTTGCTATATATATAGTCCCTATTCTAGTCACATTGTTCCTCTGTCACATGATTTGGGACTATACCGCCCATCAATCCCTCTGGGGCCCTGATCTCTGACTTCTCTTGTCTTAAAGTGCTGAGCTCCAATAAAAGGCATGCTGGCAATACCTTCCCTTAAAGGGGGATCACATGCACTGTTATAATCAGGATAGCCTTAAAAATACTTTCTTCTGTTTTTGCCCTTCTTTAATACTAACTTGGCACCCAAGTTTCTAAACTGCCTTAGATTTCCCCTTATTATTGCCATCCCCACTTTCCTTACCCCTCAACCTTCTCCTGCTTTCAACACTACCAAATTTGGGTTCTGGCAGCACTGCATACTTGGTTAGAAAGTTGCACAGTACTCCATGAATTTGTCATTGATGTCCATCAGTTTTAGGATAGATGTAATGATAGAAGTGTTGCATCTTCCCACCACACCTGAGTGGCAGCAGCAGCTGCTCAAGCTTCTAGGACCTTGGTTCCTTCTGGTGACCCTGTGCTGCATTTTTCTAGTAGTGCTCAGCAGAACCAGTCTTCTGGTGCAGCTACTGGGCAGAAGCTTTAATCTGGACTCCTCTCGCTCTCCATGCTGCAGTTTTAGAGCAAGAGTGAAGGAATACTATGTCAGAGCTATAGATCCTAAGCTTGAAGTAGTGTGCCAAGCAGACCCCCACCCATCCCTAGGTCTGTGGGGAGGGGGACATGAAGATCCCAGCTCAATTCCCCCTCCCAAGGCCATGGGAGCAAAGATCCCAGTAGCTATCCTCTGGCTTGATGGGGAAGGGTGATGCTTGCCCCCACCAGCCTGAGGGCCTTCTAGAGCCCAGAAACCAGCAAGAGCCGAGCAACAGCAGCAGATGCAGGGGCCCACAAAGAGGTGGAGGTACAGCAATAATTGATTTTTAATGCAGTGAGCAAGAAGGAGAGTGAATGAGAGGGGAAAGGGTGAGAAAGAAGATCAGGGAGAGTGAATGGCAATGGCAGAGAGCGAGAAGAGGAGAGAAGTGAATAGAGAGCGCATGCAGTTTGTGGGAGGATGAAGGGGCTGCCTTCATCAGTTTTAAACTCACATTTAGTCAGAGTGAACATTATTCAAAACAGAGCAATCAGGATCTGAAAATGCTTAGCACTTCATTCTGGCTGAGGTTCCACTGGTAGCCAATTGGACCATAGACTTGAATAAACAGTGACCTGTTATTTCTCAGTAGCTGTCCAATGATTGTACTGATAGATCTGTGTACTAACAAGCTACCGCCTTTGAAATTATCAATGAACAGACCCACAGCAAATATACTCTTCGAACTCTCACTCTTACCACGGATGGGGATAGAACATCAGAAATTGAGGCAACCATCTTTGTTGTGGGCATATGGTTGTAGTTCTGAGGACAATTCCCAAAGAAAGCAGAAAGACTTACAGTAGCCAGTCAGTGTGCTGGAAAAGAAGCTAAATGGCATATTATAATTTTCTGTGTTTTGGGCCTTAGAGTTAATTTAGCCAAGGATATGCTTATTACCTGATAATCAGGAAGCAATTATAGGAGTTTAGGAACTGCCATACTGAATAAGACCAGTACTGCACCTAGTCCAGTTTCCTCTCTCTGGCCTGGTCTACACTACGTGTTTAAACCGATTTTAGCAGCGTTAAACCGATTTAACGCCGCACCCGTCCACACTACGAGACCCTTTATATCGCTATAAAGTGCTCTTTTAATCTGTTTCTGTACTCCTCCCCAATGAGAGGAGTAGCGCTAAAATCAGTATTACCATATTGGATTAGGGTTAGTGTGGCCGCAAATCGACAGTATTGGCCTCCAGGCGGTATCCCACAGTGCACCACTGTGACCGCTCTGGACAGCAATCTGAACTTGGATGCAGTGGCCAGGTAAACAGGAAAAGCCCCGTGAACTTTTGAATTACATTTCCTGTTTGCCCAGCGTGGAGCTCTGATCAGCACGGGTGGCGATGCAGTCCCAAATCCAAAAAGAGCTCCAGCGTGGACTCTACAGGAGATACTGGATCTGATCGCTGTATTGGGAGACAAATCTGTTCTATCACAGCTCCGTTACAGAAGACGAAATGCCAAAGCGTTTGAAAAAAATCTCCAGGCTACACAGTGCTGTGTGACAAGCGTAACGGAAAGCCAAAGAATCAAATGGACGCTCATGGAGGGAGGGAGGGGGTACTGAGGACTCCAGCTATCCCATAGTCCACAGCAGTCTCCGAAAACTGTTTGCATTCTTGGCTGAGCTCCCAGTGCCTGTAGGTTCAAACACATTGTCCAGCGTGGTTCAGGGTATAGCTTGTCAATTTATTCCCTCCTCCCACCACGTGAAAGAAAAGGGAAAGAAATCACTTCTTGACTTTTTTCAATGTCACCCTATGTCTACTGAATGCTGGTGGTAGACGCTATGCTGCAGCAGTGAAGAGCAGTATCTGCTCCTCTCCCCTCCCTGGTGGCAGACGGTACAATATGACTGCTATCCGTCGTCACCATCAGCCCATGAGTGCTCCTGTCTGGCCTCAGGTGAGGCTGGCCGGGGTCGCCTGGGTAAAAGTAGGAATGATTCCTGGTCATTCCCAGTAGCTGATACAGAATGGCTGGTAACCGTCCTCATCATAGCAACTAGGGGCTGAGCTCCATCAGCCCCCTCCATTTCCTATGTAAAGAAAAGATTCTGTACTGCCTGGACTATCATAGCAGCGGGATGCTGGGCTCCTCTCCTCCGCACCGCTTAATGTCCTGCCTGGACTGTCATAGCACTGGGAGGCTGCCTCCCCCTCATTTTATCTCACTAACAAGTCACTGTTTCTTATTCCTGCATTCTTTATAACTTCATGACACAAATGGGAGGGACACTGCCACGGTAGCCCAGGAAGGTTGGGGGAGGAGGGAAGCAACGGTTGGGGTTGTTGCAGGGGTACCCCCCGTGAATGGCATATAGCTCATCATTTCTGCGGGATCTGACACAGAGCAGCTGTGCTCTCTGATACACTGGTTCTCTAGTACACTTGCCCCATATTCTAGGCAGGACTGACTCTATTTTTAGAAACCATAAAGGAGGGATTGACTCGGGGAGTCATTCCCAGTTTTGCCTTAGTGCACCTGGCCGACCTCAGGCAGGGGCACCCATGATAGCAGCAGACAGTACAGAATGACAAGTAACCGTTATCTTACCACCAATTTACAATGGCAGCAGATGGTACAGAATGACTGAAAACCATCTCTGCTATCATGCAAAAGCAAACGAATGCTGCTGTGTAGTGCTGCAGTAACGCCTCTGTTAGCGGCATCCAGGACACATACGGTGACAGTAAAAAAAAAAAAAGCTGAACGGGCTCCATGGTTGCTGTGCTATGGCATCTGCCAGGGCAATCCAGGGAAAAAGGGCATGAAATGATTGTCTGCCGTTGTTTTCCCGGAGGAAGGAATGAGTGTCGACATTTACCCAGAACCACCCACAACAATGATTTTTGCCCCAACAGGCACTGGGATCTCAACCCAGAATTCCAAGGGGCGGGGGAGACTGCGGGAACTATGGGATAGCTACAGAATAGCTACCCACAGTGCAACACTCCGGAAATCAACTCTAGCCTCGGACCATGGACGCACACCGCCGAATTAATGTGCTTAGTGTGTCTGCGTGCACTCGACTTTATACAATCTGTTTTACAAAACTGGTTTATGTAAAATCGGAATAATCCCGTAGTGTAGACGTACCCTCTGACAGCAGCCAGTATGAGAGGCTTTGGAGGAAGGAGCAAGGAATCCTGCAATAGTCAGTTATAGAAGAACCTTTCCAAAAGGAAAATATCTTTCTTACCTTACTAAGTAAATGTTGGATTATGCCCAGAAGCAGGAGGGTTTATCACTTTAGGTAACTGGAGGCAGCTCCCTGCCTGTTTAATAATTCATTGCTAGCTGAGTATGTTGGCTTTAGGAACTAGTGGGTGAGGTGTCAAGCCCCTATTTTAATTGTTTGCTTTGTGTAAAAGGGACATATGGGAGCATTTTACTCAAGTTTTACATCTGGTTACGTGGCTGCTGCATCCTTGTTGTACTGTACCCATCCGCCCGAGACTTAGAGAAGTTGATATCTTCCTTTTTTTCTAGTTTCTGGACAGTGAGGAGGAAGTGGATGTTTATATGGACACAGACGAAGAATTCTGCAATGGCCGGGTCACAATCTTCAGTGGCTCAGGACCACCCTATTTTCACAGTTATCTCTATATGAAGGGTAAGTGGCTGTAGTCTATACCACAAAAGCATTGAGAGTATCTTGTTCTCTCAGCCTCTTCTCCCTTACTTTCTCCACACATTTTTCCTGTTTGTCTACTTACATTTTTTTCTGTCTCTTTATTTTATCCAAACCAGCAAAGAAAAAATGGGAAATCTCTGTAGAAGAGAGATATAGAAGGAATTAGAGTGGATGTCCCTGTTAGCGAAACCCTTTTATACCCACCAGATTAGGGTGCCCACTGAGGTGTTTGCAGTTCAGATGAGCAAAACTAAACTACAGCACTGGGGAGATAAGACAGCACAAAATATTGGGTGGAATATGTAAAGACTGGATAATCTCTAGGATGCTTGCATGATCACAGAGGAGGTCATGCCAGGGAGGAAGGAGGATTTCAGGTTGCTGGGAGATAGCACCAAGTAGAGACCCTTCGGAAAAGCAAGTTCACAGTCATGCCGCTTCCCCCTGCCAGAATATAAGCGCTAAATCCCTGTTAGTAAGAATTGAAGTGACCGTAATTTGGTTTAGTTTAATTCACTTCCAAAGTGAATTGAGTGAAACCAAATTAAGGTCACTTTAATTCTGAATCAGTGTGGTTTAGTGTGGTTTAACTAATCCACTTCAGTTAATTCAGATTAATTTTCCTGGATGTCACTGCATAGATGAGCCCTAAAACAATGGCCAGTACCAGCTGCTTCAGAGGAAGGTACAAGAAACCCCCAAGTGGATAGTTATGGAATAACATGCCTAGAGGGGAAGTTTTTTTTCTAATCCCCTCAATTAGTGAATGTTTTATACCTTGAAACTGGAGGATTAATGACTGAGCCCTTTCTATTGTCATTTTGGATGTGGCCATGATCAATAAAAATTCACAATCTTTGAGGCTGGGACTTTCAAGGGAGCCTAAAGGAAATAGGGACATAACTTCCGACTGGAATTGCAAATAACTTCCAGTTGGCATTGGGTGCCTATTTTCCCTTAGGCAGCTTTGAGAATTTCTCCTTTATTGAATTCTACCAAGGTGCTGGTCTCAGCAGAATCTAGTGGCATTCAGATGCACAAATAATCATCCATTGTGTTAAAAGTATTTCCTTTTCTCTGTTTAAATTTGCTGCCTTTCAGTTTAATTGACTGGCCCCTTGTTCTGATTTACTTCCACTATACCTTTTTATTATAGAGAGAGCGAACAGTGATAGAAATACAATCAAGACCAGTGCAAAGTAGTATGCTTAGGAAGGAAAAACCAAATGAATGAGTACAAAATGGGAAATAACTGTCTAGGCAGCAATACAGCAGAAAAGGGCTGGGAGGGTATAGTGGCTCACAAGTTGCATGTGAGTCAACAGTATAAAAAGGGCAAATGTCACTCTGGAATGTAGTAACAGGAGTGGTGTAAGTAATGTAATTGTTCCACTTGGCATTAGTGAGGCCTCAGCTAGAGTACTATGTTCAGTTTTGGACACCACACTTTAAAGAACAATTGGAGAGGGAGCAACAAAATGCAACAAAAATAAGAGGTGTAGAAACATGACCCATGAGGAAAGGTTAAAAGAATTGGGCATGTTTAGTCTAGAGAACAGAACACTGAGGGGCAACATGCAGAGCTGGCTCTGGCTTTTTTGCCGCCCCAAGCAAAAAAAAAAAAAGGGGAGGGAAGAGGGGGTGCGCCGGAGCGGCAAAGCAGGGGGACAAAACAAAAAACGGCGCAGCTGGAGGAGCAACGCAGGGGTGGGGTGGGAGGTGGAGACACGGCGCAGCTAGCAAAGCAGGGGAAAAAACAAAACAAAAAAACCCTACAGGGCAGCCCCTAGAGGGGACTCCCTGTGCTGCAGAGTGCGCGCCTGGTCTATTAGGGGGAAGAGGGGAGGAGAGAGAGAAAGGGAGCGGCCAGGGCTTCAGCGGGGTACTCACCCCGCGGCCCCGACCGCCGCGCCATCTACCAGGAGGGCTCTGTGCCCCTCTGGTCGGCAGGGAGGGAAGGACGCTGGCTGCCCTGCTGAGTTTGCTGCAGGGTGCTCCCCTCCTCCGCCCCCTACAGGACGGCCAGAGCAGCTAACACACACACACAAAAAAAGCGTGCGTGCTGCCCTAGGTTTGGGCGGAAGCTGCATGTATAATCTGCCGTCCCAAGCACGAGCTTGCTCAGCTGGTGCCTGGAGCCGGCCCTGGCAACATGGTAACAGTCTTCAAATATGTAAAAGACTGTTATAAAGAGGATCAGTTGTTCTGTTTGCTGAGGGTAGGACAAGAAGTAATTGGCTTAGCTTGCAGCTTGGAACAGGTTACCTAGGGAGGTTGTGGAATCCACATCCTTGGAGGTTTTTAAGAACAGGTTAGACAAACACCTTTCGGGGTAACCTAGGTATAATTAATCCTGCCTCAGTGTAGAGGGATGAACTAGATGGCCTCTTGAGATCCTTCCATCCCTGCATTTCTATGATTCTATTTTTCTTTATTTGAGTTACCTAAGAATTTCCATTATAAAAGATTTTTGTAAACTTTGGGGTCCCAACCCACAGTGTGAGAACCGGTGCTTTAATCTAACCCAATTTATTAGTCTCAGTATAGAAGTAACTGAGTGAAATTTAATGTCCTGTGACAGATAGGATGTCAGACTAGATAATCTAATGGTCCTTTCTGGCCTTTAACTCTCTTAATCAATTAATACTGTAATCTTGTGTGTTGTCTCTAACTCAGAAACTATATATCAAAAATAGAAGGGATCCACAGTTAAATAAAGAAAATAATTAGAGTAACAGAAAGATTTTCAGATAAAGAGAGACAGGAAAGATTGGGAATGTTCAGTTTAGAAAACATTCATAGAATCATAGAATATAAGGGTTGGAAGGGACCTCAGGAGGTATCTAGTCCAACCCCCTACTCAAAGCAGGACCAATTCCCAACTAAATGATCGCAGGCAGGGCTTTGTCAAACCTGACCTAAAAAACCTCTAAGGAAGGAGATTCCACCACCTCCCTAGATATAAGAGACTATGCAGAATCCCACAGCTACAGGACTATCTAGGTTAGTTAACAACAGGAGATGGTTGTTTTCCAAGTGGGTGATGAGGATACCTATGGAAGCCCTCTCTTCACTCTTCTCCCTATAAGGTGTGGGGAGCTCCTTCCCCATGTGGTACTTCAGGATGGATACTGGGGCCATGGGGTGAGTCCAGGGGCAGTAGCTGGCAGGAGCTCAGCTGAGTTCTGTCTCCCCTTCCCATCCTTGATCGGCTTTGTGTTCCAAGGGTTCCCAGTGCAGTGGGTATTGCTGCCAGCTGGTATTCTGTGGAGTCTGTGATGTCCTATGGGTCCCTCTCTCTGGTGTGGCCAGGATCTCTCAGGATCAGGATGAGAAAGGCCCAACAGAGTAACAGTGGATTCTGGGGTCCCAGGAGATGGTGATGCTGACAGCCGTGGTGGTGAAGCTTGCTCCGTCTGGTCCACCCATCTCCCAGCCAGCAGTTGTTGCCAGACAGCCCAATTCTCCCCACAAAGTCTTTGATTTAAGGATTCCAAAAGGGGGCGTGATGGGCTAATCTCCTCATTATTTTGTTTATCAATTAGGCCTAATTTCCAAGTTGATACACCAACTTGGATTCATTGATTTCCAGTCCCACACTCCTTTTGTTTACAGACATGATCTTAACACAGTCCTTGAGTTATATCAATAGGCCTTTTTGTTTGGATTAATTTAGTTATTCTCTCTCCCTTTTGTACCTTTTCCCACTGACATTTTTTGAATTAGGTGATGGTGATATTTTTTGAATTTTCACTCACTTGTCACAGTTGAGCTTACAATTGTAATAAATGGGTGTACACATTCACCCTAAGATGTCCTTCGTGGCCCCCATGCTGGTGGAGGACTGCCATGGCAGAACCTGGGTAGTTTTCTGCTTGGCATTTACTTCTGTGTTAACAATCCTTCTGCACTACCTGAGTGGCCCAAAGATGATGTAACTCAGCTTTAGAATGTGGCCCAAAGTCTTTAAATTCAGATTGAATATTTCTTTCTAAAGGACATGCCTGTAGCTTGGTCACAAGGTATTGTGTTCATTGTAGGATATGGCGGCCCGTGTTCTGCAGAATGCCAGACTAAATAATTGTAGTGGTCCCTTCTGGTTTTAAAATCTGCATATAGATCAGACTCTGTTCTGCAAGAGGCAGCGTAAACAACAGAGCAAGAGAATAGTGTGGTGAACATCCATCGGTTTTGCAAATTTGGGAAAGCAGCATGTGCACTCTGAAGCAGAAATACAAAAGAGTGAAGGAGGAACCTCTGTTTGTATTGCATGCATGGGGAGGAGTTGTCGTTGGTGCTGGTCTTTACTTTGCAGGAATTCCTGAATCAGTGTTTTTACTCTGTGCTGATGGGAAGAACCTCAGAAGGTGCCATGGTTCCCTGCAGATTATTCAGCCATCTTTAAGATGAAAATTTTGTGAAGTCTGTTCTTTTTCTCTAGCTTTTCAGTGTTTCCTGGTTTCAAGCAGGCCACAAGAACTTCAGGATGCACATTTGTAACAGCATCTTGGTGCTTCAGACAAACAGCAAACCAAAAAATGAGAAGCAAGTGAGAATTTCCACAAATTCTACAAGAAAACAAAACCAGAGTGCACTTTTCACTTCTCAGAAACTGTTCATGTTTGGTTCAACGTCTGATTCTGTTCTTTCTTTGGTCAATCCCTAATCCCAGCCTTATTTCTATTCCAGTCCTTAATTCCTGCTATGTGTGGCCAGGGATAGATCTGAAATGGTGCCCAGACGTCTAATTGAGACACATGGATTAGACTAGGGAGATGCGTGATGCTGCAAATTTGATAATGTATTCCGCTCTCTCCTTTCTGCAGGGGGTCTGATGAATCCATGGAGACGGCGATGGTGTGTTCTGAAGAATGAAGCCTTCATGTGGTTCCGAACTAAGCAAGAGGCCTTGAAGTCAGGCTGGCTCTATAAAAAAGGAGGCGGCATGTCAACTCTGTCTCGCCGTAACTGGAAGCGCCGCTGGTTTGTTCTTCGAGAATCTAAGTTGATGTACTTTGAGAATGACAGTGAGGAAAAACTGAAAGGGACGATAGACATCAGAAGGGCAAAGTGAGTGAGAAGAACGAACCCAATAAAATTCCAACATTCTCTGTCCATATCACTAGTGATAAGGGCTGCTGCACTAGCCTAGAAATATTGTATAGGGTTAGAGGAATCTGAGGGTAGAGAAGGAAAATCCTGTTGGATCATCCAATCGATCTCTGGGGGAGCAGAGCAGATTGCTCCCTATTGTACATTTTCTAGTTCTTTGTCTAATCTGGGGAGCAGCTTCAGACTCCAGACTGACAGAGGTTGTCCAGGAGAGGCACTAATTCAGCACATCGCCCATGTGCTCTGCCCCACCCCTGACTCCATCTGCCTCAGTGCTATTCCAGACAACTCCAGAGTTCCTAGTGGAGTTTGATTGTGGGTGAGTTATATTGCTGTGCCTTCCCCCAACCTGCGGGCAGATTTTTGGCTGCTAGAGCCAGGCATCCTGTCTTTCCCTAGTAGCACTCAGAGATTGAATCAGACCCTCATACTGTCTCCATCTAGAGTACCAAGAAATGGGGCTGTCAAACTATTTTAAAAATTAATCATGTGATTAAAAAAACACAATTAATTGCATACTTAATCATACTGTTAAACAATAATAGAATACTATTTATTTAAATGTTTTTGGATGTTTTCTACATTTTCAAATATATTGATTTCACTTACAAGACAGAATACAAAGTGTACAGTGCTCACTTAATATTATTTTTTATTACAAATATTTGCATGGTAAAAAAGGTAAACAAAAGAAATAGTATTTTTAACTCACCTCATACAAGTACTGTAATGCAATCTGTATCATGAAAGTGCAACTTACAAATGTAGAATTGTTTTTTTATGTTACTGCACTAAAAATAAAACAATGTAAAAAAGAGCCTACAAGTCCGCTCAATCCTACTTTTGTTCAGCCAATTGCTAAGACAAACATGTTTGTTTAAATTTTTGGAAGATAATACTGTCCAATTCTTATTTACAATGTCACCTGAAAGTGAGACAGGCGATAGGGGATGGATCTTGGGAGAAGAGACTTTGTATGGCACTGTTGTAGCCAGCATTGCACAGTATTTACATCCAAACATCCAAAAATATTTAAATAAATGGTATTCTATTGTTGGTTAACAGTGCAATTAAAACTGTTTTAATTTTATTATTTAATTGAATTATTTTTTTTAATCAAGTTAATTGGTTTTGAGTTAATCACTTGAGTTAACTGCGATTGACAGCCCTACCAAGAAACAAAACGAATGAGCAGTCATGGCTGGTGTAAATAGCTCCACCTGTCCACCTCCTCGTTTTATTTTTTGGCCACTCAAATCGCTGTTTGCTGACTGGTTTAAAGAAAGTATTAAATTGGTATGCGTGCCATCTGCCTTTGTGTAGGTTAGCTGCATAGCCATTTTAAGGAGGATTCAGAAATTCTTGCTATTGACCAGTGGAATTCCTGTGTTTCAACAAATGTGTTGACATGCCAGGCACCCTTCATTTCATTTTCTACAGTGAATGGTACAGCATGAAAAATTAGGCATATGGAGTAAATATGATGCTTATGGAAGTTTTTCAGCTTGCTGGGTCTCACTGTTCACTGTGTTACAGGGAGATTGTGGATATTCATGAAAAGGAGAATGCTCTGGATATTGTGACAGAGGAAAGAATTTACCACATTGTGGCAGAGTCACCAGAAGATGCCAGGTACAAGAGGGAATTTATTATCCATCTTCATTCATTACTGGGTTTCTCCCATGCTGTTCCTGCAATGAATCTCAACTCTGCCCTGGAAAGTCCATTAAGTTTCCTCCACTGGGATGAGAAGGGATTTGTTCCTGAGCTTCATTACATGCTTCTCTAACAACAGATATCAGCTGTGGACTCCCCATCCCCAGAAATTAAATGGAAATTTAGTCCGTGTTCATATAGTCATGGAACTTCTTTCCTTCTGCCCACTGTTCTACCACAGCTCTTTCTTGACAGTATACATTACCTTTTGCTTCTGTAATGTGGCCTAAGTTAAGCATGACTTTGATAAGAACAATTTTTCATGCAACACTTATTATAACTGTAATATCTATTAGCTGATTTATTTATTAAATAAAATCCAAGGTGAACAATGCCAACCATTCATGGTTTCTGTAAATGACTGAGGCAACCTGCAGAGGGAATTTGTTTTATCCAGGACTCAGAGTGAGAGCTTTAGTTTATCAGTCTGCAGAGTCATCTGATAAAACCTCAGCAATGTAAACCCAGAGAATGACTCATATCCTTCCCTTCTGGCATCCTGGCCAGATGGCAGAAATAAGTATTAAATGTCAGCCCTTGGCCTCACCATAGCAACATCCATTCCGAAGAAGAGGAAAGCACCTGCAGCTGCACTAGAAAGGACAAACCACTGTCGTTTTAGAGCTTTTGTTAGTGACACCTCTACAAAACCCAGATGCTTCTTATCTGACGTTTAGAGTGGGATGAGCTCTCTGCTGGCTCTCCAGGACTGATTCACTCTCAAGTCTTGTGGCTGGAACAGGAATCCCTGTCACAGCCAAGTAACTTCATATCCTTCCCTTTACATAAGAACACAAGAACGGCCGTACCAGGTCAGACCAAAGGTCCATCCAGCCCAGTATCCTGTCTACTGACAGTGGCCAATGCCAGGTACCCCAGAGGGAGTGGACCTAACAGGCAATGATCAAATGATCTCTCTCCTGCCATCCATCTCCATCCTCTGACAAACAGAGGCTAGGCACACCATTCCCTACCCATCCTGGCTAATAGCCATTAATGGACTTAACCATCATGAATTTATCCAGTTCTCTTTTAAACGCTGTTACAGTCCTAGCCTTCACAACCTCCTCAGGTAAGGAGTTCCACAAGTAGACTGTGTGCTGCCTGAAGAACTTCCTTGTATTTGTTCTAAACTTGCTGCCTACCAATTTCATTTGGTGACCCCTAGTTCTTGTATTGTGGGAGTAAGTAAATAACTTTTCCTTATTTACTTTCTCCACACCATGATTTTATATACCTTTATCATATCCCCCCTTAGTCTCCTCTTTTCCAAGCTGAAGAGTCCTAGCCTTTTTAATCTCTCCTCATATGGGACCCGTTCCAAACCCCTAATCATTTTAGTTGCCCTTTTCTGAACCTTTTCTAGTGCCAGTATATCTTTTTTGAGATGAGACCACATCTGTACACAGTATTCAATATATGGACATACCATCGGTTTATATAAGGGCAATAATATATTCTCAGTCTTATTCTCTATCCCCTTTTTAATGATTCCTAACATCCTTTTTGCTTTTTTGACCACCTCTGCACACTGCGTGGACATCTTCAGAGAACTATCCACGATGACTCCAAGATCTTTTTCCTGACGTGTTGTAGCTAAATTAGCCCCCATCATATTGTATGTATAATTGGGATTATTTTTTCCAATGTGCATTACTTTACATTTATCCACATTAAATTTCATTTGCCATTTTGTTGCCCAATCACTTAGTTTTGTGAGATCTTTTTGAAGTTCGTCACAGTCTGCTTTGGTCTTAACTATCTTGAGCAATTGAGTATCATCTGCAAACTTTGCCACCTCACTGTTTACCCCTTTCTCTAGATCATTTATGAATAAGTTGAATAGGATTGGTCCGAGGACTGACCTTTGAGGAACACCACTAGTTACCCCTCTCCATTCTGAGAATTTACCATTAATTCCTACCCTTTGTTCCCTGTCTTTTAACCAGTTCTCAGTCCATGAAAGGATCTTCCCTTTTATCCCATGACAGCTTAATTTACGTAAGAGCCTTTGGTGAGGGACCTTGTCAAAGGCTTTCTGGAAATCTAAGTACACTATGTTCACTGGATCCCCCTTGTCAACATGTTTGTTGACCCCTTCAAAGAACTCTAATAGATTAGTAAGACACGATTTCCCTTTACAGAAACCATGTTGACTATTGTTCAACAGTTTGTTTTTCTGTGTGTCTGACAATTTTATTTTTAACTATTGTTTCGACTAATTTGCCCAGTACTGACATTAGACTTACCGGTCTGTAATTGCTGGGATCACCTCTAGAGCCCTTTTTAAATTTTGGTGTTACATTAGCTAACTTCCAGTCATTGAGTACAGGAGCCGATTTAAAGGACAGGTTACAAACCTTAGTTAATAGTTCCGCAACTTCACATTTGAGTTCTTTCAGAACTCTTGGGTGAATGCCATCTGGTCCCGGTGACTTGTTAATGTTGAGTTTATCAATTAATTCCAAAACCTCCTCTAGTGACACTTCAATCTGTGACAGTTCCTCAGATTTATCACCTACAAAAGCTGACTCAGGTTTGGAAATCTCCCTAACATCCTCAGCCTTGAAGACTGAAGCAAAAAATCCATTTAGTTTCTCCGCAATGACTTTATCGTCTTTAAGCGCTCCTTTTGTATTTCGATCGTCAAGGGGCCCCACTGATTGTTTAGCAGGCTTCCTACTTCTGATGTACTTAAAAAACATTTTGTTATTACCTTTGGAGTTTTTGGCTAGCCGTTCTTCAAACTCCTCTTTGGCTTTTCTTATTACATTCTTGCACTTAATTTGGCAGTGTTTATGCTCCTTTCTATTTGCCTCACTAGGATTTGACTTCTGCTTTTTAAAGGAAGTCTTTTTATCTCTCACTGCTTCTTTTATATGGTTGTTAAGCCGCGGTGGCTCTTTTTTAGTTCTTTTACTGTGTTGCTTAAATTGGGGTATACATTGAAGTTGGGCATCCATTATGGTGTCTTTTAAAAGCATCCATGCAGCTTGCAGGGATTTCACTTTAGTCACTGTACTTTTTAACTTCTGTTTAACTAACCCTCTCATTTTTGCATAGTTCCCCCTTTTGAAATTAAATGCCACAGTGTTAGGCTGTTGAGATGTTCTTCCCACCAAAGGGATATTGAATGCTATTGTATTATAGTCGCTATTTCCAAGCGGTCCTGTTATAGTTACCTCTTGGACCAGCTTCTGCACTCCACTCAGGACTAAATCTAGAGTTGCCTCTCCCCTTGTGGGTTCCCATACCAGCTGCTCCATGAAGCAGTCATTTAAAGTATCGAGAAATTTTATCTTTGCATTTTGTCCTGAAGTGAAATGTTTCCAGTCAATATGGAGATAATTGAAAACCCCCATTATTATTGAGTTCTTAATTTTGATAGCCTTTCTAATTTCCCTTAGCATTTCATCATCACTATCACTGTCCTGGTCAGGTGGTTGATAATAGATCCCTAATGTTATATTCTTATTAGAGCATGAAATTTCTATCCATAGAGATTCTGTGGAACCTGTGGATGCACTCAAGATTGTTACTTTATTTGATTCTACATTTTCTTTCACATATAGTGCCACTCCCCCCCCCCGACCTGTTCTGTCCTTCCAATATATTTTGTACCCCGGAATGATTGTGCCCCATTCATTGCTCTCAGTCCACTAGGTTTCTGTGATGCCTATTATATTCATATCTTCCTTTATCACAAGGCACTTTATCACCCATCTTATTATTTAGACTTCTAGCATTTGTGTACAAGCGCTTTAAAAACTTGTCCCTGTTTATTTGTCTGCCCTTTTCTGATGTGTCAGAATCTTTTTTATGTTAATGTTTATCATCTGATCTGGCCCTTACATTATCCTCTTCCATCTTCTGCTCCTGACTATAACTTGGAGATTCTCTATCATTAGACTCTCCCCTAAGAGAAGTCTCTGTCTGATCCACATGCTCCTCTGCAGCAGTCAGCTTTCCCCCATCTCCTCATTTAAAAACTGCTCTACAATCTTTTTAATGTTTAGTGCCAGCAGTCTGGTTCCACTTTGATTTAGGTGGAGCCCATCTCTCCTGTATAGGCTCCCCCTCTCCCAAAAGTTTCCCCAATTCCTAATGAATGTAAACCCCTCCTCTCTACACCATCATCTCATCCACTCATTGAGACTCTGAAGCTCTGCCTGTCTACCTGGCCCTGCGCGTGGAACTGGGAACATTTCTGAGAATGCCTCAGAGGTCCTGGATTTCAGTCTCTTCCCTAGCAGCCGAAATTTGGCCTCCAGGATATCTCTCCTACCCTTCCCTATGACATTGGTACCTGCATGTACCACGACCACTGGCTCCTCCCCAGCACTACACATAAGTCTGTCTAGATGCCTTGAGAGATCCGCAACCTTCGCACCAGGCAAGCAAGTCACCATACGGTTCTCCCGGTTATCACAAACCCAGCTATCTATGTTTCTAATGATTGAATCTCCCATTACTAACACCTGCCTTTTCCTAGCAACTGAAGTTCCCTCCCCCAGAGAGGTAACCTCAGTGCAAGAGGCAACCCTAGTACCATCTGGAAGGATGGTCCCAACTATGGGAAGGTTTCCCTCTGCTCCCGTTGACTGCTTTGCTTGCATGGGCCTTTCATCCTCCTAAACAGCGCAGGGACTGTCTGACCGGAGGTGGGACAATTCTGCAATGTCCCTGAAAGCCTAATCAACATACCTCTCTGCCTCTCTTAGCTCCTCCAGTTCCGCCATCCTGGCCTCCAAAGTCCGTACATGGTCTCTGAGGGCCAGGAGCTCCTTGCACCGAATGCACACATATGCCACCCTCCCACAGGGCAGGTAATCATACATGCTACACTCAGTGCAATAAACTGGATAGCCCCCACTCTGCAGCTTGGCTTCTGCCAGCATTGTCTCCTAGTTAATGGAAGTGTTGTGTGACGTTGCGGTTCTGGCGGGACCCAACTGAGAGTGCCAATTCAGGACCAATTGCTCAAACAGGGCAGTTACAGCCCCAGGCTGGGGTTTTTCCACCTCTAAGGCACACCAAACCAGCCAGACAAAAAGGACTTCAGTTTCACCCCACTGGCTAACTACAAGTCACACAAGCAATTTCCTTAGACACTCCAGTCTCCCAGTGTCACCACCAGTGCCACCCGTCCTGGGGATGAATGGTTATGAAAACCAATACCCTAGTAAAAGATAAAGGTTCTCTCGATCCCAAAGGACCAAGCCCCAGACCCAGGTCAATATACACATCAGATCTTACCCACAAATCACGCTGTTGCCAATCCTTTAGAATCTAAAATCTAAAAGTTTATTCATAAAAGGAAAAAGCTAGAGATGAGAGCTAGAATTGGTTAAATGGAATCAATTCCATACAGTAATGGCAAAGTTTTTAGTTCAGGCTTGTAGCAGTGATGGAGTAAACTGCAGGTTCAAATCAAGTCTCTGGAGTACATCCCCAGCTGGGATGGGTCCTCAGTCCTTTGTGTAGAGCTTCAGTTTGTAGCAAAGTCCCTCCAGAGGTAAGAAGCAGGATTGAAGACAAGATGGAGATGAGGCATCAGCCTTATATAGGCACTTCCAGGTGTAAGAACACTTCTTTGTTCTTACTGTGGAAAATTACAGCAAAATGGAGTCTGCAGTCACATGGGCCAGTTTCTGCACACCCTGCTGAATCACAAGGCATATCTGCCTCCTCTTAATGGGTCAATTGTGTAGCTGATGGTCCTTAATGGGCCATCAAGCAGGTTAAGCAGAGCTAACACCCACTTGTCTGGGATCTTTCCCAGTAACACAGCATAAGTTTGAAATATAGACAGTATACAGCCAATACTTATAACTTCAACTACAAAATGATACAGACATACAGACAGCATAATCATAACCAGTAACCCGTAACCTGGTCTTAGACACCTTATATGACCCCCTTTACATAAGATCTGGTGCCACTACAGGACCTTGGTTGCAACCCATGTTCTATATGGTTCCAGTTTATATCAATAACGTCACGTTGTTTAAAGTAAGAAGTTTTGAATGTAGTTTGGTTTATAGGTTTTAAGGGGAATAAAGGAAAACAGATAGAACCGGCAAGGGACCCCTGCTCCCTTCCCACTCCCCTTCCAGACTCCCTTGCGAAACTCCCTGTTAGCAGGGAGTTAAATCATAAAACTGACCAGTTGGAAACAGTCTGATTTTAGGGTTTATACACAGGTCAGATAAGGGAGCTAGTTCAAGAAGGTTTTTGGGAGTTGAGGCAGGTCAGAACTCTTTTCTGGAATGAGTCCCAACCCATCTTGCCTTCCCATTGCTGAAACCTCTCCCAAGTCCACTAACAGGTGTGCATCATATAACCCACTTCTAATTCCTCATGCTGGCAGTGGGGAGTTGGATTGTGTAGGAGCAGTTGCCAAGGGGTTGGTGAAGCCAGGTGTCTGGGAGCTTATGTAGATATTCCAGGAATAAATGGACGGTTGGGAAAAAGGTGAGCTTCCATCAGGGTCAGAGGGCTGAGGCACTTTTGGAGAGTTGTAGGAAAGAAGTGAGTGAAATAATTCTTCCATCGGATGGTGGGTTTCTGTTTCCTTCTCAATCTGATCATCTTCTGGAGTCTAGTTTCACTGCATAAATCCTAACCTTGGTTTCGTTCTGATTGTTAGTGGTTGGTTTAATGTCCTGAGCCGAGTGCACGGTGCCACAGCCCAACAGCTGAGGGAAATGCAAGATGAACAGGCAAATCCGAAGAATGCGGTGGTGAGTTACTAATGGACCAGGTTCCTGGCAAGTTGGATGTTTAGAGCAATTATTGTTTTGTCAGTCTTGTGCAGGTATTTCCAACTCAGCACTGAAATAATTCCTGAACAGTGTAAGTAAGCTATGCGCAGTTACCATGGGCAGAACAGTTAATGATTTACAGACAGGCAGACTTCAAAACTGGTTTAAGAAAGAGCAGAGCAGGGATGAATCATTCAGAGACAAGGAACCTTTGGCAGTTTGAGTGGGGCAAAGTGAGTTGCATCATTGATGGTGGTCTTGGTTGGTTTGGGGAGGCCAAACAGGGTTTTGAGTACAGTAAATACAGGAGGAGGAGATTTGTATAAAGAGAATATCAATATTCAATATTTGTTTGTTCTGAGACTGGGAGGTAGAGATGCAGTTTTCCCAGAGCTTCATAATGCTGACTGACTATCACAGCTCCTGTGTGGAGTTCTGCATCATCTTTCTGTCTGCAGAACATAGAAGTCTGCCTCATATCCCCCTTCCTCTCTATCACTGACTCGCTCGTATTAAAGCAGATAGAATTTAGAAGCAAAGCTTTGGTTCTTGATTTTTATGAGGAAGGAGAATGTTTCTGCTTTAGGATGTACATTGTTGATAAATGTCTGTCTCTCCCCCTGTGAAGGGAACCCTGGATGTGGGGCTCATCGACTCTGTCTGTGCCTCAGACAATCCTGACAGGTAGGAGTAAGCCGCACTGTAACTACATCGTTACCTTTTGGATTGGTAGCTCTTTGGGGCAGGGCCTGGCTTCGGTTTGTTTTTGCACATGGAGGAGCACATCATCAGCACCAAACTTGTTTTAAATAATAAGAAGTTTGCCCCATGGGGTAGCTCAGCCTCCTGCTTTATGCTGCTTCAGTCTATACATTGTTCCAGTTTGGTTTCCTTCATAGCCATGAGGTCTAGAAATATATTTTTTTTAAATGAAAGTTTGTTCCCCTTTCCATCTCATAGGTGGAACAGCGTAGTCTGACTGTCAAGATCAGATGACTTTGTGAAAGATTCTCTCTCATTCAATCAGAACTTATGGGCTTGATGCAGCTATCATTTGGTGGAATTCTGTGGCCTGTGAGAAGTCAGACTTGAGTATCATAATGGTCTCTTCTTGCCTTAAAATCTGTGAATCTATTAATGTAACCTGTTTTGGGAAGTGAAGGTTGAAACACTGTGTGTATGTCATCTCTGCCCCACTGAATTAAATCCTCCTTAATTCAAAGCATTTCAAGGAAAGATAAACAAATGGGAAAAAAAGAGGAAAAGTGAGGAATAATCAAAACAAATCTACAGGGCTCAGTTGCACACTCTGTGTGATGCTCTTTGTAGGGTAGAGCAGCTGTGTCATCCTAGGAGGCGCACTGGGACAGATGGTGCCTCTTATGGGACTATTCACTGCACACAGGGGCGGGGCACATGTTAGGATGACATAGGGTGCTTTCCCTGGTATGTGTGCCCCACTTTGCAGGCTGGTATGTTGAAGGATGGGGCTATGGCATTGTTCTTTCTCGCTGATATGTTACCAGGAGGGAGCAAGGACTGAGTGGTCCACAAGGGACCACACTGATCATCTAGTCTGACCGCCTGCAGAACATGGGTCACAGATTTTCACCCAATGATTCTTTCATCCATCACAATTACTCGTGGTTGAGCTGGAGCATAACTTTAAGAAAGACATACAGTTTCAAGTAAAGGCTCCAAATGGTGGAGAATCTCCCAAATATATTAGGAAGCTATTCCAGTTAATAATTACCCTCACTGTTAAAACACTGCATCTTCATTCCAGTTTAACTTTTTCTAACTTCAGCTGCCAGCTAATGGATCCCATTATGCCTCAGTTAGGCTGATAAATGAAAGAGTCTTCCATTATTTGATACCTTCTTCCTGTGTAGGTACTCACAGGAATGGTGGTTGTGCCCTGTCCTTATGTGGGCCACATCATATAGGGAATCTCCTTTTGCAATTCCCCACCAGAGAGGAAGGACGATCCAGTGGTTAGAGCACTTAGCCTGGCCTGTCGGAGACACAGGTTCAATTCTGGCTCTGTCACAAACATCCTGAAAGGTACTGGGCAAGTCACTTAGTTGCTCAGTGCCTCAATTTCCCATCTGTAAAATGGGGATGATAGTGAGGTGACTACCTAGAATGTCTCTGAAGAATTACGTGTTGATGAACGGCCAGGATAGGCATGGAAGGTGTCCCTAGCCTCTGTTTGCCAGAAGCTGGGAATGGCTGACAGGAGATGGATCACTTGAGGATTACCTGTTCTCTTCATTCCCTCTGGGGCACCTGGCACTGGCCACTGTCAGAAGACTGGACACTGGGCTAGATGGGCCTTGCTCTGACCCAGTATGACTGCTGTTATGTTCTTATGAGAATGGACCAGAAAACTATAGGGGATGCACTTGGGAATTGCTGCTTTATACCCCAAAGATGCCTAAGATGACAAGCAATTGTCAGCGGTGAGTCTGTGTTAAGAAGAGTGGACAGAGGCTTTAGAAAGGGACACAAGGATGACAGGAACTAAGACTTGTGATGTTACTGCAAGATTGGATGGGATTCTGAAGTCACCTGGCAAATCTCTGCTGCTGAAGACACACGTTGAAACCAGTGTTACAGCATCATGTGGGACTACACAGATTGTTGAAAAAGAAGAAGAAGAAAGTCCAGTCTTTTCAGAGGTCCTGCCAGTCCTATGAGCAAGAAAAGGCAGAAAAAACTGACGATGAATCACTGACTATGTGACTGACATGAAGTTGAAGTTTTGATGATGTGGAACGTTGGGCCACATTTCAGTGGGAGAGGAGTCTGTATGAATGGGATGTCCTGCATCTTATGGATAGGAAAGCTTATCTGGGGTGGAGACTAGCAGGAGCAGCTAGGACAGGGTTAATCAGTGATGCAAGGGGAGAGTGTAAAGGGCAAAGGCACTACAAACTCAAACTCAACGTTTAGAGAAGGAGTGTTTAGAGCCAGAAATACCTAACAAATATACTCTAAACTAAGGGTCGGCAACCTTTCAGAAGTGCTGTGCCTAGTCTTCATTTTCTCACTCTAATTTAAGGTTTCGCGTGCCCGTAATACATTTTAAGGTTTTTAGAAGGTCTCTTTCTATACGTCTATAGTATATAACTAAACTGTTGTTGTATGCAAAGTAAATAAGGTTTTAAAAATGTTTAAGAAACTTCATTTAAAATTAAATTAAAATGCAGAGCCGCCCAGACCGGTGGCCAGGACCCGGGCAGTGTGAGTGCCACTGAAAATCAGCTCATGTGCCGCCTTTGGCACGCTTACCCCTGCTCTAAACTTAGGACAAAAACCTGCCCCGCCAGGGTGGGTGCAAGGATGTTTTGCACCCTAGGCTAAGCTTCCACCTTGTGCCCCCTCCAGCCCTGTGGCAGCCCTCCGCCCCCCCGTCCGCCCTGAGGCTCCGCCCCACATGGCAGCTACCCCTGGCCCGGGGAGCCGTGCGGCAGCTCCCTGCCCCAGCTCACCTCTGCTCCACCTCCTGCCCAAGCATACTGTCACCGCTCCACTTCTCCCACCTCTCAGGCTTGCAGCGCCAAACAGCTGATTGGCGCCGCAAGCCTGGAAGGGAGAGAAGCAGAGCGAGGTGGCGTGCTCAGGGGAGGAGGTGTAGCAGAGATGAGCTGGGGTGGGGAGCGGTTTCCCTGTGTGCCACGCCCCCCCCCCTTGCTGCAGGCGGCCCTCCCTGCGCCCGCGTGCCCCAGGTCCCTCCGCCTAAATCCTGATGACGACTGGGGCGGCCAAACATCCGGCCGCCGACCCGAAATGCTGCCCCCCAAAATGCTAGTGCCCTAGGCGACCGTGTAGGTCACCTAATGGGTTGCACTGGCCCTGTGCCCTGCCAAAGAACAAACACTCCGCAAGAGTGAACCTGACTCTCCCACATCTCAGTTGACTGTCTTATCCCCCAGGCTATAGGGTCAGTTTCAGTTAGGTAGCTTTGCACATACCCATTGGTGGAAACTTATGCACCTTGTGAATTTAGTTGTCTACAGAGTTAAGTGGCACCTGAGCAGGGATTCTGAGGATTTCAGTGGCCCTTAAATATTGTATGTAGGCAAATGAAGTGGTGAGTTAATACTGCATCCACTTCTTATGTCCAAATTTTTAAAAGGATGCAGAAGAATTGGAGAGGGTTCAGAAAAGAGCTACAAAAATTCTTTTGAAGACTGGAGTACCAGATTCTAAAGGATTCTTTGACCTAAGCAAAAGAATCAATGGCTGGAATCTGAAGCCTGACAAATTCAAATTAGGAATAAGGCACACATTTTTAACAGTGAAGGTAATAAACAATTGGGACAAACAGCCAAGGGAAGTGGTGGGTCCCATTCCTCATCTGTGATGTCTTCAGATCAAGAGTGGATGCATTTCTGGAAGATATGCTTTGGTCAAACACAAGTTGATGAGCTCCATACAGAGAGAATTGGGTGAAATCATAGAATATCAGGGTGGGAAGGGACCTCAGGAGGTCATCTAGTCCAACCCCCTGCTCAAAGCAGAACCAGTTCCCAATGAAATCATCCCAGCCAGGGCTTTGTCAAGCCTGACCTTAAAAACATATAAGGAAGGAGATTCCACCACCTCCCTCGGTAACCCATTCCAGTGCTTCACCACCCTCCTAGTGAAAAAGATTTTCCTAATATCCAACCTAAACCTCCCCCACTGCAACTTGAGACCATTACTCCTTGTTCTGTCATCTGCTACCACTGAGAACAGTCTAGATCCATCCTTTTTGGACCCCCCCTTCAGGTAGTTGAAAGCAGCTATCAAATCCCCCCTCATTCTTCTCTTCTACAGACTAAACAATCTCAGTTCCCTCAGCCTCTCCTAATAAGTCATGTGCTCCAGCCCCCTAATCATTTTTGTTGCCCTCCACTGGACTCTTTCGAATTTTTCTACATCCTTCTTACAGAGTGGGGCCCAAAACTGGACACAGTACCCCAGGTGACGCATCACCAATGTCAAATATAGGGGATGATCATGCCCCTCGATCTGCTGGCAATGCCCCTATTTATACAGCCCAAAATGCCATTAGTCTTCTTTGCAACAAGGTCACACTGTTGACTCATATCCAGCTTCTCGTCTGCTGTAACTCCTAGGTCCTTTTCTGCAGAGCTGCTTCCTAGCCATTCGGTCCCTAGTCTGTAACAGTGAATGGGATTCTTCCGTCCTAAGTGCAGGACTCTGCACTTGTCCTTGCTGAACCTCATCAGGTTTTTTTTGGCCCAATCCTCTAATTTGTCTGGGTCCCTCTGTATCCTATCCCTATCCTCCAGCGTATCTACCACTCCTCCCAGTTTAGTGTGACCTGCGAACTTGCTGAGGGTGCAATCCACGCCATCCTCCAGATCATTAATGAAGATATTGAACAAAACCGGCCCCAGGACCGACACTTGGGGCAGTCCACTTGATACCAGCTGCCAACTAGACATGAAGCCGTTGATCACTATCCGTTGAGCCTGACAATCTAGCCGGCTTTCTATCCGCCTTATAATCCATTCATCCAGCCTATACTTCTTTAACTTGCTGGGAAGAATACTGTGGGGGACCATATCAAAAGCTTTGCTAAAGTCAAGGAATAACGCACCCACTGCTTTCCCCTCATCCACAGACCCAGTTATCTCTTCATAGAAGGCAATTAGGTTAGTCAGGCATGACTTGCCTTTGGTGAATCCATGCTGACTGTTCCTGATCACTTTCCTCTTCTCTAAGTGCTTCAGAATTGATTCTTTGAGGACCTGCTCCATGATTTTTCCAGGGACTGAGGTGCGGCTGCCTGACCTGTAGTTCCCCGGATCCTCCTCCTTCCCTTCTTAAAGATGGGAACTACATTAGCCTTTTTCCAGTCTTCTGGGACCTCCCCCATTCACCATGAGTTTTCAAAGATAATGACCAATGGCTCTGCAATCACATCCGCCAACTTCTGTAGCAGCCTCAGATGCAGCGCATCCGGCCCCATGTACTTGTGCTCGTCCAATTTTTCTAAATAGTCCCGAACTACTTTTTTCTCCACAGAGGGCTGGTCATCTGCTCCCCATGCTGTGCTGCCCAGTGCAGCAGTCTGGGAGCTAACCTTGTTTATGAAGACAAAGGCAAAAAAAGCATTGAATACATGAGCTTTTTCCACATCCTCTGTCACTAGGTTGCCTCCCTCATTCAGTAAGGGGCCCAGACTTTCCTTGACTTTCTTCTTGTTACTAACATACCTGAAGAAACCCTTCTTGTTACTCTTAACATCTCTTGCTAACTGCAACTCCAAGTGTGATTTGGCCTTCCTGATTTCACTCCTGGATGCCTGAGCAATATTTTTATACTCCTCCCTGATCATTTGTCCAATCTTCCACTTCTTGTAAGCTTCTTTTTTGCATTTAAGATCAGCAAGGATTTCACTGGTAAGCCAAGCTGGTCTCCTGCCGTATTTACTATTCTTTCTACACATCAGGATGTTTTTTTCCTGCAACCTCAATAAGGATTCTTTAAAATACAGCCAGCTGTCCTGGACTCCTTTCCCCCTCATGTTATTCTCCCAGGGGATCCTGCCCATCAGTTCCCTGAGGGAGTCAAAGTCTGCTTTTCTGAAGTTCAGGGTCTGTATTTTGCTGCTCTTTCTTTCTTTCTTTTTTTTTCTTTCTTGTGTCAGGATCCTGAACTTGACCATCTCATGGTCACTGCCTCCCAGGTTCCCATCCACTTTTGCTTCCCCTACTAATTCTTCCTGGTTTGTGAGCAGCAGGTCTAGAAGAGCTTTGCCCCTAGTCCGTTCCTCCAGCATTTGTGCCAGGAAATTGTCCCCTGCACTTTCCAGAAACTTCCTGGATTGTCTGTGCACTGCTGTATTGCTCTCCCAGCAGATATCAGGGTGATTAAAGTCTCCCATGAGAACCAGGGTCTGCGATCTAGTAACTTCCGCTAGTTGCCGGAAGAAAGCCTTGTCCACCTTATCCCCCTGGTCTGGTGGTCTATAGCAGGCTCCCACCATGACATCACCCTTGTTGCTCACACTTCTAAACTTAATCCAGAGACTCTCAGGTTTTTCTGCAGTTTCATACCAGAGCTCTGAGCAATCATCCTGCTCTCTTACATACAATGCAACTCCCCCACCTTTTCTGCCCTGCCTGTCCTTCCTGAACAGTTTATATCCATCCATGACAGTGCTCCAGTCATGTGAGTTATCCCACCAAGTCTCTGTTATTCCAATCACATCATAGTTCCTTGACTGTGCCAGGACTTCCAGTTCTCCCTGCTTGTTTCCCATGCTTCTTGCATTTGTGTATAGGCACTTAAGATAACACACTGATTGTCCTGCTTTCTCAGTGTGAGACAGAAGTCCTCCCCTCTTGCGCTCTCCTACTCGTGCATCCTCCTGATATCCCATTTCCCCACTTACCTCAGGGCTTTGGTCTCCTTCCCCCGGTGAACCTAGTTTAAAGCCCTCCTCACTAGGTTAGCCAGCTTGCTTGCGAAGATACTCTTCCCTCTCTTCGTTAGGTGGAGCCCATCTCTGCCTAGCACTCCTCCTTCTTGGAACACCATCCCGTGATCAAAGAATCCAAAGCCTTCTCTCTGACACCACCTGCGTAGCCATTCGTTGACTTCCATAATTCGACTGTCTCTACCCAGGCCTTTTCCCTGCACAGGGAGGATGGACGAGAACACCACTTGTGCCTCAAACTCCTTTATCCTTCTTCCCAGAGCCACGTAGTCAGCAGTGATCCGCTCAAGGTCATTCTCGGCAGTATCATTGGTGCACGTGGAGAAGCAGGAAGGGGTAGCAATTCGAGGGCTTGATGAGTCTCGGCAGTCTCTCCTTCACATCGTGAATCCTAGCTCCTGGCAAGCAGCAGACCTCTCGGTTTTCTCGGTCGGGGCAGCAGATAGATAACTCAGTCCCGCTTAGGAGAGAGTCCCTGACCACCACCACCTGCCTCCTTCTCTTGGGAGCGGTGGTCGTGGATCACCCATCCCTAGGACAGTGCATCTCATGCCTTCCAATCGGTGGAGCCTCCTTCTACTCCCTTCTTCAGATGTACCATCTAGTCCACTCTCCGCATTAATACCTATGGAGAGAACATGAAAACGGTTGCTCACCTGTATCTCCGTTGCTGGTACATGGACACTCCTCTTTCTTCTTCTGGAGGTCACATGCTGCCAAATTTCTTCACCGTCCCTCTCTCCTCTCTGCACATCTTGCTCCGATTCTTCAGAAAGTTGTGCTCCTAGAAGCATATCCTGACATCTGTCCAGGAAATCTTCATTTTTGCTTGTGCAACACAGGGTCGATACTTGTTTCTCCAGACCTTGAAACTTCTCTTCCAATATGCAGACCAGCTTACACTTTGAACAGACAAAGTCACTTTTATCCTGGGGAAGAAAGACAAACATGGCACAACCTGTGCGGATTAAAACGGCTGAATGCTCACCTTCCATAATTTCTTCCTTCTAAGAGCTTCCTCAGCAGTTGCAGCAACTCACAGAAAGCCTCAGTGGGCTCTCCCCAGGCGAACTCCCAGGCAAACTCCCTCTGTTAGTCTCCGCTGTTCGCCACTTAGCTGACTGCTTTTTTATAAGAGTCAGGCCCACTCAAGGCCCACCAGGAACAATGCACTCCCAATTCACACTTTTCAAACAAACGATCAAGCCCACAGTCAAACTGACAAACTGTCCCCGCAACAGACACTCAGATACTCACCAGCACAGCCCCCCTAATGCAGCACTTAGCATACCTCCTGTTGGACAGATCCCAGGCAAACTCCCTCTGTTAGCCTCTGCTGTTAGCTGCTCCTGGTTCGCTGATGTTCTGGATCATAAAGGAGATGAGAGTAGATATGGGGTTCTCAAACTTCATTGCACCATGACCCCCTTCTGACAATAAACATTATTACATGACCCCAGAAGTGAGGACTGAAGCTTGAACCCACCTGCGTCTCGCTGCCCTGTGTTAAAATTACTTTGGCTGCAAGATCTTAATCTTGTAGCTTTAGCAAAAACAGCCTTGCTAAAAAGAAGTCATTAAACTCAGGAATGTTATTCCCTACTTGAACATAAGAATGGCCCTACTGCATCAGACCAAAGGTCCATCTAGCCCAGTA
This sequence comes from Gopherus flavomarginatus, assembly GCF_025201925.1. Classification (NCBI taxonomy): domain Eukaryota; kingdom Metazoa; phylum Chordata; order Testudines; family Testudinidae; genus Gopherus; species Gopherus flavomarginatus. Next base: position 82,960,261 of record NC_066626.1, read on the forward strand.
TCCTGTCTGCCAACAGTGGCCAATGCCAGGTGCCCCAGAGGGAATGAACAGGACAGGTAATTATCAAGTGATCCATCCCCGGTCGCTCATTCCCAGCTTCTGGCAAACAGAGGCTAGGGACACCATTCCTGCCCAGCCTGGTTAATAGACATTGATGGACCTATCCTCCATGAATTTATCTAGTTCTTTTTTGAACCTTGTTATATTGATGTAATTGTAATATGGCTGGTCACTTCATCCATCTTGGTTCAAAATCTGTTCAGTTTTGGATTTGTCAACCATATTCCAAAATGTTAATCAAGTTATTATGCTATCGGCATAATATCCTCCAATAATTGATGATATGACCAATAACAGTACCTGAAAAATTCCATGACAGTATCTGATCACTAATATTTCAGTAGCTCAGTTATTCCAAGCTGTGGTTCACAGAACATTAGTAAAAAGAACGAGGAGTCCTTGTGGCAGTTCAGAAACTAACAAATTGATTTGAACATGAGCTTTCGTGGGCTAAACACACAAAAAGCTTATGCTCAAATAAATTTTTTAGTCTCTAAGATGCCACAAGGACTCCTCGTTCTTTTTGCTGATATGGACCAACATGGCTACCGCTCTGAGAACGTTCGTAATCCACCAAACTCTTCCTAATGATAGAGCCTATTAGTCACTTGGGCCCAGACCCACATAAAGACTCATGCTTTGTGGAGCACAGTGTTCCTCCTGTGATTTTTTTGGCACCTAGAATTAGGTGCTGTGATGCTCAGTGTCGTGAAGCCTGAGTTAGGCATCTAGGCTCCTGTATGATGAATGGGAAGAGACAGAGGCACCTTAAACTGCAAACCACAAAGTCAGCATCCTAGATAGGGAGCCACCTAAGCTAGCCAGTGCTAAGTCCCTTCCCATCTCAGAGACAGGCACCTATTTCTGTTTGTGATCCACAAACAGGGGGGAAGGAGGGGAGAGAGGCATTTGGCCACCTAAGTCACATGTGGGGTCAGAAACAAAACACCTGGAGGGCAGGAGGGGAAAGGCAGACCTCCTTTAGACCAGTGGTTAGGGTATTCATTCAGGATGTGGGAGACCTGCAGTTCATAGTCCCCTTTCTGAACAAGGCTCTGCCATTCCTCAGGTGAATGCCCTAACCAATAGACTAAAGATTCAGTCTAACTCTTTCTCTAGCCCAGGTAATATTTAATTAGTCAGTTATTTGAAGTGGAAGAACTTCAGTAGGAGAGAGACTCACATCAGAATATTCCATAGCCTAATGGTTAGGGCAGTCACTTGAGAGGTTGCAGACCCTTCTTCAAATCCCCTCTCCCCCTCAGATGGCAGGGGGACTTGAGCTGGGGGTCTCCGACATCCTGGGTCAGTATCCTAACCACAAGACTAAAAGTTGTGAGGGAGCTCTGCCTCCTCAGGTGTTCTGTGTGGACTCTTCTAAAGGGCCGAACCTGGCAGGTGGCGTCTGAGCATGCCTACCAGACTGTGCTCCTGCATGTCACTTAGGTGGATGAATGCCTGTCTTCCCCAGTTTGTGAATCGTCCTGGGGCCTAGGCAGGAGATTGGTCCCTGGGGACCTAGAATGAGGCTGCAGTACACATATTCAGAGGCAGAAACATAGGTGCTGAGCAACTTTAGGCACCTACAGGGTTAGGTGGCAACTGAGCTGGAGTTTAGTGGATCGCAGCGGTGCCTGAAAGAGGAAGTAGGTGCCGAAGTATCTTTGTGGTTCACGGCCTTGGAATCCAAGTTAAATAAAAATTTACACTTTTGAAAAGCTTTATTAGAAGACAGACATTTTCTGCAGAAAAAGCCCAAATTAACAAGTATATGCTGTAGCCTGAGGAAGGCCTTCCCAACATAATAAACTAAATTCTACTCTTACCACTCCCTAACAAAACCAAAAAAGGTCCTTTTAAAACACAGGGCGGTTCTATAGTTCATACACTGTGCTGTGAAACCAACCAGAATATAAATCAGGGAGCAGTTCACATTTTATTCAGTTGAAAGTGTTCACTGTCAGCTAAAAAAACAATGGGCTCATCTTACTTACGTTTCTTATTGCATTACTTTGCTTTAAAGTATTTTTTTTTTCTCCTGCAGGCTGCAGGGGCTTTCACAATACAGTTATAGAATTTTTGTATTTTAAGGGATTCTTAGCTGGGTGTTAAGGTGGAAAGTTTTAGACATTACTTCAGCTAGGCTTTTTATACTGAAGGAGTGTAGAGTAACACTTAGGTCTGTTCTTACACTACAGACCTGTATCGGCATAACTACGTCACTCATTTGGATTAACTTATTTAGAGTATCTTCGATAAAACGCTACAGTGGTACAGGTGCACCCATGCAGCATTTCGAATGTAGACTTGGCCTTAGTCTCTATCCCATTGTAATCCCAGGTGCAAAACGAGGTGGCTGGCTAGAGATGTAGGACTGGAACTTCTGCTTCCTAAATCTGGCTTGACTCTCTTCTACTCCACAGCCCTGAGTCTCAGATATAGAGACTCCCCTCTCTCGCCACCCCCAGAATCAGTGCTGACTCCTTATAAATTAAGGGATTAGGGGCTGTGTTCCTCTTGGCCTGTTGCTCACAAACAGGGAACAGTTGATAGGGGAAGTAGAAGTGGGAGGCAACCTGGGCAGCAGTAACTATTAAATAGTTGAGTTCAGGATCCTGACGCAAGGAAGAAAGGAGAGCAACAGAATACGGACCCTGGACTTCAGAAAAGCAGACTTTGACTCCGTCAGGGAACTGATAGGTGGGATCCCCTGGGAGGCTAATATGAAGGGGAAAGGATTCCAGGAGAACTGACTGTATTTTAAAGAAGCCTTATTCAGCGCAGAAACAAACCATCCCAATGTGCAGAAAAAATAGCAAATATGGCAGGCAACCAGCTTGACTTAACAGAGAAATCTTCACTGAGCTTAAACACAAAAAGGAAGATTTCAAGAAGTGGAAACTTGGACAGATGACTAGGGAAGAGGTGCTCTGTCTCCACAGTACTTTTGCTCCAGACATGGATCTGATATGACCAGTTTTAATTCTCATGTTTTCTGTCAGGCCAAATTCCTTTGTGATCATCACAGCAAATCGAGTGATTCACTGTAACAGCGACACCCCAGAGGAGATGCATCACTGGATCTCGCTCCTGCAAAAACCCAAAGGCGAATCCAAGATTGATGGTCAGGAGTTTCTTGTGAGAGGTAAAAGGAAACGTACTGTAACCTTATTCTGCACACAAACTCAAAGAACACATCATCATCATATCACAAAAATGGAAATCCAAATGGGGTTGGATATGTCACTCACATAGATGGAGGCGTCTAGTGGGACTCACAGTGTCCGGTATTATGCTAGTTCTGGTCTTATCTAGCCCCTTCATTAATGGACTGGAAGGGAGATAAACAGCGTGTTTTCTTCTGAAAATTGCCTGTGTAGATTCTCATTATTATGCTGTGTGAGCCCTAGACCCACCTTCGCTGCTACTTTGTGATCTGCCTGAGTGGGAACCTGGCCTCCTCCATAGCTGATGGACTGATTGTTGCTGTCTCTAACAGTGGAGAACCATATTTATCTTAGATGTTGTCAGCTTTTTAGAATTATTGAATCTTCATTTCTCTTGAGCTTGATTAGGGTGTAATGAAAGGTTATAGGTGGGAAGGTATACATGAGCCATCTGCCCAAGGGGAAAGAGAAGGCATGTCTCACAAGGATGATCTCTTTTCAATGCCTTATGTAGCACATTGATAATGGTCACTTGCCTGGAAGAAGAGGAAGACAGGCTAAGTCTATCTGTAATGGGCTCACGCATTGTCCCTGGATCAGATAGTTCTCAAGAGGGTAACAAAGTAGATGAATTGGTTCTCACCCCCTCATGTGCTGGAACTGGAGAGTGCTGCCATCCCGCATGGCTTGAAATAGTTTCCATTATATACATGGTTTACAGTTTGGTTCAATGGCTCTCAGCACTCCCACTATAAAAATTGTTCCAACACCCCTGCTAACTCACCACGTGCTCCATGTCTAGCAGTCTGTACTGTGGTGCGTTCTCCCTCTTCCTGCTGGTGGGAGTCAGAACTAAGATTGACAGCCAGCCTGGGTCCAAGACTGCCCCTTGGTGGAGAACCTCCAAAGTTCTCTGCCTTCCCTGGTCTGTTGTCTGCATAGGAGTGATCTCCTTCTTGTAGCAGAGTCTTTAGGGATAAGATTTTTTAAAATTCTGAATTTTGCTAAATAGAAACTCCAAAACCAAACAAAATATATTTTTTTAAAACAAAGGTGCTTTCTACTGGCCAGGAAATTTTGAGCCAGACTTGCCCTTCTTGAGGGCAGGATTACAGCAGAATAAGACCTGTTTTCCCCTTCTCTCTTGGCCCATTACAAATAAAGAGAATTGCAAATGTCTGTGTAATGGCGTCCTCCTGGCTCCTCCACAAAACTCAGTCGGAGACTATCTCAAGTGTATGCACTGGTGCTCTTTTATTCCTTTGTGCTATTTCCCACCACCAGCTGTTTACACCTTCTTCAGGCCAACACCCTGGGGCGCTGCTAGCTTTCCCTACCAGCAGGGACCTAGAGCCATACACTCCTTCCCTTCCTGTGTCTTCCCCGCCCCGGCCCTGTTCCCTCCCTGCCAGCTTCATATGGCCAGCTGGCTGATTAGGCCCACAGGTGTCAGTGCTCAGGTAATCAGGGTGTGGTCTCCTCTGCCAGCCACAGCTAATCCCCTTAATTGGAGAGGGGCTAACAGGGATCTGACCAGGCTCTCCTGGCCACCCTGTTACATCCCTAATAGCTGCAAAGCCTGGCCATCTCGCCCCTTGGCCCTTTTGCTTTCAACCTGCAGGGGGCCCTTCCGGGAGCGGTTCCCCACTCAGGGCCGGGCAGACCCCAGCCACCTCTGTACGTGTTCGCTTCATCCCCCTCCCGCAGAAGGCACACTGCACATATAGCGGCTGCCCCCATAATTCTGCCTCTGCTTACAGGTCATCACACCAGTCACATGCCTGCTGGTGCCCCACCCTGTGCTCCTCCTGTTCCTCAGGTGCGGGGATCAGAATTTGCTTCCTCCTCCGGCGGGCCTTTCCCTTCCTCAGTTTCCCCCACAGTCTCCAGTGCCTTTGCGGTTATGCTCACGGGTGCCGCTATCACGGGGCGCTCTGCAGGGCCCGTCCCTTCCTCGAACAGGCTCAGCCCAGCTAGTTCCCCCATGTACACTCCAATAACTTAAAGGTTATTGTGCCTCTTTCCCATTAGGCTGGCTTCATAAGGAAGTTCAAAGCAGCAACAAGACATCCTCTCTGAAGGTGAAGAAACGCTGGTTTGTGCTAACAAACACCGCCCTTGATTACTACAAATCTTCGGAACGCACAGCCACCAAACTTGGCACACTTGTTCTCAATAGCCTCTGCTCCGTGGTCCAGGCTGATGAGAGAGTCCTTAAAGAAACTGGTAAGAGAGACAAACAAAAGGGAAATTCATTTTTCAAGAACAGCCTTCTCATCTGTGACTGACCAAGAGAGGGAGGTTTCAGGATATGATACAGTCAGTGTGATGGAGAGTTATAGTGAAAAGTGCTATGTGCCTTTATTTGGGCTGCTGTGTCCAGTTGTTGATACTTCATCGTATGAAAGCAACTAAGAGATTTGAAAAGGTCAAGAGAAGGATGAAGTTTGTCTGTCATCACCCCTGCATGTGACCACCTTACAAATTATCAATTAGACAGTAATTTAAAGTTGTTCGGTTACAGTCCCTCCAACACATTACCAAAAATCAAGGAGAAACAGTAGTTTAGGCAGGCCCAATCTATACACTTCAACATACTACCCAATGGTACCCAGATTCCTCCCTTCAGAACAAATTCCCTGGCACTTGCAATTTGGATTATCCCAATCCACACACTCAGATCCTCTAAATCACATTCAAATGCACAAACTTAACTAACAATAGCCAGATTCGCATATGTTCCCTACTGACATTTGTCCACTCATAAAGTCTTGTTATTTATATTACGGTAGCACCCAGGGGTCCTAAGTATAGACCAGGGACCCCATTGTGTTAAACACTGTACAAACACAGAACAAAGAAGATGGTCCCTGCCTGCAAAGACTTACAGACTAACTATACAAGAGGCAGCAGATGGATATAGACAGATAGGGGAGCACAGGTAAACTGTGACAGTGTTGCTCAGGACATCATGAGTTACGTGTGCACAGAAAAACCAGAGGTAGGAGGTATAGCAGTGCATGTGAGTGTGAGTTAGAGCAGTGGTTCTCAACGAGGGCTGTGTGTACCCCTGGGGGTACCTGAACTCATCTAGATATTTGCCTAGTTTTACAACAAGCTACATATACTAGCGAAGTCAGTACACATTAAAATTTCATATAGACAATGGCTTGTTTATATGCATGTATATACTATACACTGAAATGTAAGTACAGTATTTATATTCCAATTGATTTATTTTATAATAAAAATGAGAAAGTCAGCAATTTTTCAATAATAGTGTGCTGTGACACTTTTGTATTTTTATGTCTGATTTCGTAAGCAAGTAGTTTTTAAGTGAGGTGAAGCTTGGGGGTACACAAGACAAATCAGACTGCTGAATGGGTACAGGAGTCTGGAAAGGTTGAGAGCCATTGAGTTAGAGGGTCTCGGCGTGTGCACTGGGACTGGGTTCATGTTCAAAGTTGCAAGTGCTAGGCTCTGCCTCAGGGATAGCATCTCCATCTAGTGCAAAGGTTCTCAACTGTGGATCTGTGGCCCCCTAGGGGTCTGCAAGCCAGTTTCAGAGTATCCACCATCCCTATTGCCCCATGGGGCAGAAGCCCCAAGCCCATGGGCAGAGATGAGGGAAGGCACAAGGGGGCATTGTCCCCCCAAACTGAAGTGCCTTCCCCCAGGACTGCCACTCTCTGGTTAGGTCCACACATGCCCCTCGCCCTGCCCAAGTTGGAGGAGCTGTACAGTGTGGGGCGGCTGCTGCTCTGACTAACTGGTGCATGGAGCAGGCAGCTGTATTACTCCTCTGTCTCCTGCTACTGCTGCCACCTAGGGCTAGGGCTGCTGCTCAGCTCCCTGCCCCGTTTTGGGATCTGACTCTGGGGCCAGCAGAGACTTCAGGGAAAGCAGCTCCTGCAGGGGCAGGGGCCCTCCCATTCCTGACACACAGCCTCTAGCTACACCCTGCTTGCACCCTGAGCTGCCCCCTGCCTGCACACAGCCACTAGCTACCCACTGCCTGCACCCTGAGCTACACCCCTGCCTGCACACAGCCCCTAGCTACCCTCTCCCTGCACTCTGAGCTACCCCCTGCCCCCACACAGCTCCTAGCTACCCTTTCCCTGCACTCTGAGCTAAACCTTGCCTGCACACATCCCCTAGCGACCCCCTCCCTGCACCCTGAGCTACACATATACCCACACACAGCCCCTAGCTACCCTCTTCCTGCACTCTGAGCTACCCCCTGCCCACACACAGCCACTAGCTACCCACTGCCATGACCCTGAGCTACACCCCTACCTGCATACAGCCCCTAGCTACCCACTGCCTGCACCCTGAGCTACACCCTAACCACACACAGCACCTAGCTACCCTCTCCCTGCACTCTGAGCTAACCCCTGCCTGCACACAGCCCCTAGCTACACTCCTGCCAGCACTCTGAGCCACATCCCTGCCCGCACACAGCTCCTAGCTACTCCCTGCCTGCACCCTGAGCCACTCCCCTTCCCACACTCAGCCCTTAGGTACACTCCTGCCTGCACACAGCCCCTAGCTAGCCACTGCCTGCACCCTGAGCACTTTTCAAACCTTTTGGGCTGAGTCCATACTTTTGAGTTATAATTTTTGGTTGTGCTCCCCTCCTAATCCAGACAAGTGGGTGGCCTGCTAAGAGGAGTCAGGGTGCAGAGGTAGCACTCTTTCCCTGGGTCCAGCCATGCAGAGCTGGCCTGAGGCGCCCCCACCCCACCCCTCTAGGCCCTGGAGTTTTTATAGCATGTTGGCGGGGAGTCAGAAAGGTAAAGGTCGAGAACCCCAATCTAATGCATTTTTTCCAGTTGATGAGCAGAGATCCATCTTACAGACCTAAGCAAGTCCATCGGACCAGGACTTCTGCAAGGAGGTTTAAAATCGCCCAGGGAGCCTGGTGGGATATGTACAGGGGGAAAGAACGTGGGCACCCCTTCCCTTATCACTCCTGCCCCTTATATTGGGACTGCCCTGCTGCATCATCCCCCAGCAGTGCTCTCTCTTGTGCCAGTAGAGCCAACAGCAGCACAGTGCGGAGCCCTGAGTACACCAGGGCCCAGGCAGGCCCACCAGAGGGAGGCCTTGGTGCACTGGTACCTCAGTATACACTGAGTTGGCACCTTGTAGTGCTGCTGTCTTCACTCCCTGGACCATGGGCCAGCAGCACTGAATAGAGACCAGTCTATATGAGCACCGAGATCTTAGAACATAAAAACTGGGCTCTACCTCTAACTCCAGCCCCCATCTCCTTATCCCCCAGTCTTCTCAAAAGTCTGATTTCTCTCTTGTGGCCTTCTGCTATCCACTTCACCTTTCTGGCACTGCAGGGTCTCTGTGATGAGTAGATCTTGTGAGGGAAGGAGGCAGGCTGGGCAGCTGTGGTATTTGGGATGGCATGGTGGAGAGATGATGGTTTAGGTGGCATGTGCCAGAGGGAGAGCCCTATACACCATTCTCTTAGTATTTGGGGCAAACTAGGCTCTGCACCAGAGCAGTTTTCTTGGCTTTTCCTTGTAAGGGTACAATAGGTTTTGATGGATAGAAAAATACTTCTTTTTAACATTTAAGAATAAATTTTAGTGATGGGACTGAATCAGTGTGTGAAGCTTGGCTTTCTTTTTCGAGTGCTTCCTCATGTCCATTCCATATTAGGTGTGTGTGCTTGCCACATGCACAGGTGCCTGAAGTTTTTCCCTTGGCAGTATCCATAGGGGACCAGCTCTGGCCTCCCCTAGAGTGGTGCCCACATGATGTGGCATAAGGGCCACCGCCAGCTCCCCCAACCTTCAGTTCCTTTTTGCCTTTTTGGGACAGTGCTGGAACATCTGCAGCTTCAGCTAGCGTTCTTTCATTCTCTGCTCTTACGAACTTTGAAAATCTGTAATATAATTGTATATAGTTAGTAGTGTCTTAATTACCCTTAGTAGTAGTTCCCAACTCTTCGTTAGTCCCAAATGGGACTCGGCCGGGGGACAGGGCATGCCCCGGTCCCCAGGCTTTAAGCTCTGCGATCACTGCAAACAGCCTGTGCCCATCAGAGATCCACGTACCAGCTAACTACAGTGCTTAGGTGAAGTCCTTTAAACCTAGGACAAAGAAGGAGCATGATATCCATCTGAAAGCACTCTGTAGGGAGTCAGCACTCACTCTGGCACCGGACCAGCTGTCCAAATCTGCACTGAGCACAGCGGCCTCCGTGCGCAGTGCTCTCCTGGCGTTGTCCACGAGCTGGCACTGGTCCCCTCTACGGCTCCAGTCAAGAAGCCGAAAACACTGTGAGGGGAAGATCTCCTATCTCCTGTAAGGGAAAGGAGAGGGCTGGGGGTGATCCACAACCCCTGCCGGGCAGCTCAACACCCCCACAGCTCAGGTCGAGCGGTGCAGCCCATCTCATGCTTTGCCTGTGACTCTGGATAGCGATGCAGGCCTTGGCCAGCTTCAGGTGTCATCGATGCCCGAAGCCCTTCTAGTAGCTTAGGAGACCGTGATGCTCCCGGTGCCACCCACACCGACTCCAGCAGTACCTCAGTCTTGGGGGAAACCTGTGCTGGGACCTATGTGTGTGTCCCTGCCTCAGCAGCACCATTCTCCATCGAGGGGGATGTCCCACTATCGCATCATACCTCACTAGTAGATAGGCACAGACCCTCTGAGGCATGCACCACCCAACAAGAACTCCCAGACCGGCCCCGACTGTCTCCAAGGGCCCCATACTGATCACAGGACTGATCGAGGGTCTGAGATCACAGATCACCAGGCCGTCATCGCCCATCTCCCAAGTAGTAGGTCGCCCTGCTCAGGAAGATGTGACCGGTCAGTATTAGCTCCCAGTACCGTTTGTGTAGCATGAGGCTTGGATCGCCAGGTGTCCGACACAGATCTGCAGAATGCCGTCGGTCCCCAAGATCCCAACCAAGACGCCTGTCTCACTTGGACAAGTCGGCATCAGGTCATAGTGACCAGCACTGGTCAGACAAGAGCCACCATGCTGCCCGATCCTGGTCATCTGGAACCAAGCACTCTGTTTATACCTCCAGTACGGAGTGAGGTTCCCTACATCTTCAGTACCAAAGCCTGTTCCATGACTCCAGGTGCAGTGGCTGGCACCATGCTACCCATGGAGCCCTTGGGGGTTCACCCAACCCTCCCAAGCTGCCACATTGGCATCAGGAGCCTCAGAGAGGCCAGCGGCCTCAGTGTCCCATCCCCCTCTGGTGCTTGAGGCTTCGGGGAATAAGACCCCACAGGTCCAGGAGGACTCAGGGAGCAAGCTGCTGGACCACCAATGGAAGTGGAGGTTCCCACGGCACCAACATCATCCTCATCGTTGCCAGACTAGGCTGTCATGGGGCTCCCTCACCCAGTTCCTCAGGGTGACACCATAGTGCACCAGGAGGTTTTGATGAGGGTTTCTTCCAACCTGGGCCTTCAGGCAGAGGAACTGGAAGAGCTCTTGGACTTCCTGTTTGACGTCTTTGGCTCCTGCCAGGGTGGCTCTACTCCTTTGTGAAGGGGTTTCCAAAATCACTAATGCCTTGTGGGAGACCCCCTCTTCCCTGGACCCTAGCTCTAAGAGGGCCAAACGCAAGTACTTTGTGCCAACCAAGGGGCATGAGAACTTATACTCCCACCCTGCCCCCAATTCTCTTGTGGTAGAGGTGGTTAACCACAAAGAGAGGTAGGGACAACCCAGGGCCATCCCCAAAAATAAAGACTCGAGGAGACTGGATCTCTTTGGAAGTAAGATTTATTTGTCTTCCAGCCTTCAGCTGAGAATGGCCAGCCACCAAGCCCTCCTTAGCCGATATGACTTTAATATGTGGCAAGCCATGGCCAAGTTCAAAGGATCACTCCCTGAGGCTTCCAAGAAGGCATTCTGGGCAGTCCTTGATGAGGGCACAACCGCGGCCACGGCAGCCCTCCAGGCAGCGTCAAACAGAGCTGCTGCTGCTGCCCCACCATGGCTTCTGCTATCTCCATGTGGCGAGCCTCTTGGCTGCTCCTCTCTGGGTTGTCCTCTGAGGCTCAGCAGTCTATGCAGGACTTACCCTTCAACCGCCGAGCCCTATTTGTGGAGCAAACAGACAGCAAGTTGCATGGCCTCAAGGACTCCCGCACCACCCTGAAAACCCTGGGTCTTTATGTCCCAGCCCTGGCCTATAAGCAGTTCAAACCACAGCAGCCTCAGGGCCAAGGGAGCCAGCCTTGGCAGGACCAGCCCCACAAACGGGCCAAGAGCTACAAGCTCCATCTGAGCCACCTGCCCCCACCCTCTGCCCTGTCAGGCTCAACCCATACCAAGAAAGGGGCCAAATGGTCATTTGGAGGGTGCGTCCGAGGGCGACCTACCAGACTATTCCCCGGATCCATCTGTCCCACTGTTCTCCAACCACCTTTCCGTTTTCCTCCCTGCTTGGACCACTATAACCTCCAACCTATGACTTCTCAGCACAATGGAACAGGGTTATATCTTCCAGTTCCTTTCTACCCCCACCTTCCCACCTGCCTTCCTCAGCCCTCTTTAGAGACCCCTCTCATGAGAGTCTCCTTGTGCAGGAGGTAAAGAGGTTGCTACAGGTGGATGTAGTGGAAGAAGTTCCTCTTGAGTACAGGAACAAGGGGTTCTATTCCCAGTAGTTTTTAATCCCAAAGTCAAAGGGTGGTCTATGGCCCATCCTGGACCTGCGAGACCTCAACAAGTACCTAAAGAAGGTAAAGTTCTGCACAGTCTCCCTGGTTTCTATCTCTCCCTGGATCTGGGAGACTGGTATGCTGCCCTTGACTTGAAGGACACGTATTTTCAAATAGCAATCTTTCAAAGGCACAGATGCTTCCTCCAGTTTACGGTGGGGCCCCACCACTACTAGTTTGTGGTTCTCCTGTTTGGCCTGGCAACAGCACTGAGAGTGTTTACCAAGTGCATGTTGGTAGTGGCTGCTTACCTCAGGCGTCGAGGTATCCAGATCTACCTGTACCTTGACAACTGGCTTGTCAAGTGCAGCTCCAGTTCTTGATGTCGCAGTGCTCCAAGCCATGTGCCGCTCTCTGGGCCTACTGGTAAATGACAAAAAGTGAAAGTTAGTGGTGGTGCAGAGGATAGAGGTCATTGGAGCGGTCCTCAATGCGACCTGCATCAGGGCGTTCCTGCTGCTGGAAAGATTCCACACGTTAATGAAGAGAGGCTTGGCTTTTTAGTTAGAGAGTACCAAGGCTTTCCATAAATCAACTCAACTCTTCATCACTACATCGGATAGGATGAAGGGTCTTCCAGTGTCCTCCAAGAGGATTTCTAATTGGATTACCTTGTGCATAAGGACCTGTTACGACCTGGTGGGGGTTCCGGTGCCGCTGATTGTCAGAGCTCACTCAGCGAGAGCACAGGTATCTTCGACGGCCTCCCCGGCGCACATCTCTATCCAGGACATCTGTAGAGTCACAACATAGTCCTCTGTCCACACGTTTACCACTCATTGTGCCATCACTTAGCAGGCCAGGGACGACGATGGGTTCGGCAAAGCTGTGTTGCAAACTACACATCCGTGAACTCCTACCCACCTCCAGGGGTTCTGCTTTGGAGTCACCTAATATCGAATGGACATGAGCAAGCACTCAAAGAAGAAAAGACTGTTACCTTTTCTGTAACTGGCGTTCTTCGAGATGTGTTGCTCATGTCTATTCCATGACCCACCGTCCTTCGCCACTGTCGGAGTTTTCTGGCAAAAAGGATCTGAGGGTGAGGGGAGCCTGCAGCGCCCCTTACACTGTGCCATGCAGGCACCACTCCAGGGGGTGCCGGAGGCTAGTCCCCTACAGATACTCCTGTGGGAAAATCTTCTGGCACTAGTGCATGTGGCGAGCCCACACAGCTAATATGGGACAGACATGAGCAACGCATCTCGAAGAACACCAGTTACAGAAAAGGTAACTGTTTTTTGTTTTTGTTTTTGTTTTTTTAGTGACTGGCTCTCCAGTCATAAGAGCACCAAACCATTACAGTCTCAGGAAGATTTCTAACAGGTTTAAAATTCTAAAATGATTCCTCTGCAGAAATTCGTAAATCTTTGACAAAAAAATAGAGAGATACAGTTGTCTGGGAAGAGCAAAGGTGCTTAAAAATTGGAGACTAAATTCAAACCTTAACATGTGAAACCAAGGGCTCCGAGTCTTTCTTAAAGTGCAAACCTAAACACAGCCTTATCTGCGAGTGACTGGAAACCCTCCATAAATAAGTACACTACTTAAACTGAGCTCCAATCATAGTGATAGCTCATACTTGCAACCTTCTGTTATGGCTTCCCCCACTTTTATGCCTTGTTAGAGCCAACGGGTGAAGTGGGGTGGAGTCACCCTGCCATGAAACAATGTTTGTATTTTGAGGGAGGTGGGAACCGTAATGCTCCACCATCACCTGCAGCAGATTGCGTTTGTGGGTTGGGAGGAACGGAGGTGGATCAAGACTTGGACTGGGATTCTCCCTTGAGAAGTTGTTTCCTAGGGAAAATCTCCTGTCCACACAGTCCATTTAAGCCAATTTCATCATGTCATTTGATAAGACTGTCACTTTTTCAGCAATGTATTTCTACGGCCACATGCTGCATGCACATGGAGTCAGAAAATTGCAACCAAGTTCCATCTTCCTATATCTTTGTTTGCCCATAGGCTACTGGAACATCATAGTCCATGGTCGAAAGCACTCATACCGACTCTACACCAAGCTACTGAATGAAGCCATGCGCTGGGCCTCTGCCATCCAAGGAGTCATTGACAGCAAGGTTCCCATAGAAACACCCACACAGCAGCTTATTCGTGACATCAGGGTAGGTAACAATGAACACTGCAGTCAAAGTTTAGGAGAATATTCCAGATCTGCAGCCAGGGGAGATGGAAGCAGCGGGACCATGCCCACCTACTTTTTAACATGGGTGTTGTTTGAGGGCCAAGGGGCTGCTTTGCCACCCCAGACTGGAAGCCTTGGGCAGGCACACAGCAGTGCCTGCAGGGGCTGCACTTCGTGGTGGGGGCCTTAGCTCCTCTTCACCATGAGGCCTGGTCCCTCTCTATCGCCCTGCCCCAGCTCCTCCTCTTTCCCCTAAAGCTCCATCCCCTGGTCAAGCCAGAAGCCAGAGCCAGGCCATGGTAAAAGCTGCCCGGGACTCTGGGTCACTGTGGGGAGCCCCAATCTCTCCACCTGCCCTTGTGGCCCCCTCACTTCTACCGAGGTTCCTGTGCTATTGTCTGCAGCTGACCTTATTCACTGTCACTATCTTAGGTACGTTAGGAGAGAAGATGGTGTCGTAAAAGGACTGAGGGAAAACATTTGTAATTATACAGCTAAAATAATCAAATGTCATGCTTCAAGATATAAACCATTCTGCAGGAGTTCAGGCTTAGTCCATTGTGGGGTTTTGCCAGGCACACACTGGAGTCCATACTAGGTGTGTGTAAATTCCCCTTATGCACAAATCAGAAACTTCCACATCAGCCGTCATGTGCAGATCCTGCAGACACCTACCTTGGGATCCCCATTGCCATTAGGCATGTGACTCCTGAGTGCACAAATGTCAGAGTCCCCAACCCAGGTATGTATGACTCCCCTGTGGTCAAACATCAGGAGTCCCCACCCCAGACACATCCTGATTCCTCATGCACATGTGACAGAATCCACAGAACTGAATCGCATGTGAACCCCTTGTGCACATTAGGATTCATACTTCCTCTGACAAGTGGGACTTCCAGCTATAAGATTTTGTGGACATGCTCGCTTGGGCACATACAAACCAGTATGTCCAGTTCCCCTCAGGCACTTGTGTGTCCCAGTCTCAGGCTGGGGGAGGTGGTTTCAATTCTTATACAAATATTTACAGTACAAGTTAGCTGAGCTGTTACCTAGTTATTTGGGCCCCTCATGGAACTCTGATGGGAGAAGTTCTTGTTTAAACCTGGATATATGAAGAGTTCTGGGGAAAGACTGAGCAGGTTTGAGGAAATTTCTTCTGTCCTTCAGGAAAACAATATGAACTTCGAAGTAGTGGAACAGACATATAGGAGGAACCCTATCCTGAGATACACTCAGCACCCTCTGCATTCCCCATTGCTGCCACTGCCCTATGGAGATGTCAGTATCAATAGTAAGTGCTTTTTCATTTTGCAGAGTCCCTGAAACCTCTTATCCCTCTGGGGTAGAGGAGAAGGTGCTATGTGAGTATTGCCCCAAGTACTGAATAATTCAGACCCTGAGCACTAGGGATGGCTCCAGGCACCAGCACACCAAGCGCGTGCCTGGGGCAGCAAGCCGCAGGGGGCAACCTGCTGGTCGCTGTGAGAGCAGCAGGCAGGCAGCTTTCGGCAACGTGCCTGCAGAAGGTCTGCCGATGCCGCGGTTTTGGCGACAATTCAGCGGTGGGTATGCCAAAGGCGTGGGACCGGTGGACCTCTCGCAGGCATGTCGCCAAATCTGCGTTACCAGCGGACCTCCTGCAGGCGCGCCACCGAAAGCCGCCTGACTGCCGTGCTTGGGGTGTCAAAATACATAGAGCCGCCCCTGCTGAGCACCCAGCAATAGTCTGAACTCTCCAGTACGTTGATAGCATTCACAGGCTCCCTGCTCCCATGGTGCAAAATGGGATGGGGCCTGACCCTCTGTCCCCTTTGGGACTATTATGCACACCTGGCTTGGCAGAGGGACCAGCCCCTTCTGTCCCCAGACCTTGCTATGAATCTGCCCCTCTCCTGTGCATGGCCTCGAGACAATCTGCCACAAATATTTTTCCTCTTTAAGTATAAGGTCTGGGATGACAGAGGAAATTGGCCCAACGCAAACTGTGTTCAGTGCTGTGACTACTCTGTGCACATGAACTTGACCCCAGTGTACAGGTGTAGCGTTTGCTACTCCTCTTCCTCCTGTTAAATGTACACCTCAAAGGGATTGCATCAGCTTAGCAAACATACTCTGACTGAACATTTCTTACCTACTTTGGTTACCGGAAATCATTAATAACAGAGATTAGACTCCCCCACACACACTTTTTCTCATATTTCAGTGTGTTTGCTTTGTACATTAGCAGCATTTTCTTAGTACAGTCAGTATCCCTGTCTCCACTGGATGAGGGAGTGTATGTGCCCTACCCCTAGTTGGATCAGGAAGGGATTAAATGCCTTCACTGGGCTGAGATCTGTCTCTTAAAGATTGCTGGAGCTGCCAGGCCTAGGCAGAGGAGCTCACTGCTCTGGCTTGTTAGAATGCTAGGAGGTGGAGCCAGCAGCTGTGCCTCTTAATTGGGAAACCATAACAGTCAGAGGCCCAGGAGAGAGGAATCCTCTGATTTCTTCCAAACTAGGGGCTCATCTTCACATACAGCTTCTCCTGTTGGCATAGTTAATCCACTTCCCCAAAAGATGGTAGCTGTGTCAGCGGAAGAAGCTCTCCCACCAGCATAGCACTGTCTACGTTGGGGGTTAGGTCTGTATAACTGTCGCTCGGTGTGTGGATTTTCCACATCCCTGAGTGATGTAGTTATACCAATATAGGTATGTGGTGTGGACCTGGCCCGAGTACATGCCTAAACCAAGCCTGGGAAGGGAGAAAGAAAGAAAAACTGTGAAATTAATTGCTTGTCTCCTACTGAGGATGACTGCAATAGTTCCCAGGACCTAGAAGCCCAGTATAAACTGTTTCTTTCGGGTTTCGTTGGTTTGGACTGTGCAGAAAGAAGCCACTCTACATTTGGACTCTTGGGTAATGGAAGCTGTCATGGTACTTTTATTTCCCTCTGGGCAAGGCAGCAGGAAGCTATGACAGGAATGTTTTTCTTTTCTTTTAGGGATCAAATGTAAGGGAATAATGACCCCAAGCCCCAGGGCAAGTTACAGCCTGTACATCTGATCCATTGTTTCTCTTGTCATTTGTGTGGGTCCCTCACAAAAACAGGGGAGACTTAAATATTCTGAAAAGATGAAAACATGATTCCAAAAATTGTCAAGGGCCTTAGGACACCAGGACAGTGCCTCAAACTACTTTGAATTCATTTTTTGAAATTGGCTAGATTTCAAATTGAAAATGTCCTTTTAAGGGTATTACTCTTTGTTTATATGTATATCTAAAAATATGCATGATTTGCAATGTGGACAAGCTTAATTTTTTAATTTACTGATTGGACAGTGGTATATTTTTACATTTAAAGAAGGAGCTTTCCTGGGATCAGGAAATGACCAGTAATGCTTGTTCTCATGTTGCCATTCTCCTATTTCATGGGGTCAGGCACAGTCCACAAACTGGTACGCTGTGTGCTTGGCAAGCAGGGACTCAGGGAAATGCTGAACTCCTGTCTGCTTTGTTTCTGTGATCCCACTACAGTGCAGCAAGAGAAGGGCTACAGCAGCCTGCAGGATGAAGCCATCAAGATCTTTAACTCCCTGCAGGAGATTGAGACAGTGTCTGATCCTATCCCCATTATCCAAGGCATTCTGCAGACCTGCCATGACCTAAAGCCCCTTCGTGATGAAGTGTATTGTCAACTAATCAAACAAACTAACCACATCCCACAGCCCAACAGTTCTGGAAACCTTCACCACTGGCAGCTGATGGCCTGCATGAGCTGCACTTTCCTTCCCAGTAGAGGGATCCTCTGCTATCTCAAGTTCCACCTCAGAAGGTAAGAGCCACTTTGCAGATACTTGCCACTTCTTTCACTAATTCCATCATCTTCAACTTGAGACCTAGAAACCTAGCTAGCCTCTCTTTCCTCCATGGCCAGCTCCTGCTATCTCCTGTATTCTAGTGTTCATCTGCTTCTCCCGCTCCACTAGTTCCTATGGCATTGCTACCTTTATCCTGCACACCTAGATCCTGCTACCTGCTGTTTTACAGCATTCAGCCGCCTTGCCCCTTGCTTGCCTTGTCACAATAGAAAATAGTATAATTAAATTATGACTATGTTCTGCTTTAACTTTCTGTTTTCAGTCATTAAAGTCATTGGAGCCAGGGGACTGGGTCTCCCACCCAGGTGGGTGCCCTTGTCATGCTGTCTGGAGTGGCTCATGCCAGCCAGTAACAAATGTGAACTCCTGAATCACTACAGCACTCTTACTTCGGAGTCACAGACAGTCCCCTTAAACTCTCCAGTCTATCGTGCCATCCAGACAAACTAGATTTATTGGTAAATGGTCACTTACAGCAAAAATCACAACAATTATTTCAAATTTGGTGACAATATGTACCACCAGACCAGTGGTACCGCTATGGGCACCTGCATGGCCCCGCAATATGCCAACTTTTTTATGGCTGACCTGGAACAACGCTTCCTCAGCTCTCGTCCACTCATGCCCCTTCTCTGCCTGCACTACATTGATGACATCTTCATCATTTGGACCCATGGGAAGGAGACTCTGGAAGAATTCCACCACAATTTCAACAGCTTCCACCCTACCATCAACCTCAGCCTGGACCAATCTACACAGGAGGTCCACTTCCTGGACACCACGGTGCAAATAAGTGACGGTCACGTTAACACCACCCTATACCGAAAACCCACCGAGCGCTGTGCCTACCTTCATGCCTCCAGCTTCCATCCCAGACACACCACGCGATCCATTGTCTACAGCCAAGCGCTGAGGTAGAACCGCATTTGCTCCAGCCTCTCAGACGGAGACCAACACCTACAAGATCTTCACCAAGCATTCTC
This sequence comes from Gopherus flavomarginatus, assembly GCF_025201925.1. Taxonomy (NCBI): domain Eukaryota; kingdom Metazoa; phylum Chordata; order Testudines; family Testudinidae; genus Gopherus; species Gopherus flavomarginatus. The sequence continues at coordinate 82,979,192 of NC_066626.1, forward strand.
AAAACTACGATACCCACACGAGGAAATAAGGAAACAAGTCAACAGAACCAGATGTGTACCCAGAAACCTCCTGCTGCAAGACAAGCCCAAGAAAGAAACCAACAGAACTCCACTGGCCATCACCTACAGTCCTCAGCTTAAACCTCTCCAACGCATCATCAGTGATCTACAACCCATCCTGGACAATGATCCCTCACTTTCACAGACCTTGGGCAGGTTTGAGGAAATTTCTTCTGTCCTTCAGGAAATCAGCATGAACTTTGAAGGCCAGTCCTCACTCACAGACAGCCCGCCAACCTTAAGCACATTCTCACCAGCAACCACACACCGCTCCATAGCAACTCTAACTCAGGAACCAATCCATGCAACAAACCTCAATGCCAACTCTGTCCACATATCTACACCAGCAACACTATCACAGGACCTAACCAGATCAGCTACAACATCACCGGTTTATTCACCTGCACATCCACCAATGTTATATATGTCATCATGTGCCAACAGTGCCCCTCTACTATGTACATTGGCCAAACTGGACAGTCCCTATGTAAAAGGATAAATGAACACAAGTCAGATATTAGGAATGGCAATATACAGAAACCTGTAGGACCTTCCTGGCCACACAATAGCAGATTTTAAGGTAGCCATCCTACAGCAAAAAAACTTCAGGACCAGACTTCAAAGAGAAACTGCAAATTTGACACCATCAGCTCAGGATTAAACAAAGACTGTGAATGACTAGCCAACTACAAAACCAATTTCTCCTCCCTTGGTGTTCACACCTCAACTGCTAGAAGAGGGCCCCATCCTCCCTGATTGAAATAACCTTCTTATCTCCAGACTGATTCTGGCCTGCATATTTATACCTGCCTCTGGAAATTTCCATTACATGCATCTGACAAAGTGGGTATTCACCCATGAAAGGTGTCACAGGACTCTTTGTTGCTTTTTACCGTATTTTAGTTGCTTCCAGTCCCAAGAGATCAGTCACTTTCCCAGATCAATTGGTACCCTAGATCTTACATGAAGACAACGCCTGTAGCCAATCCCATAATACACTACCTAAAGCAGGGGTCCCCAACATGGTGTCTAAATTCGCCCACATCCGGGCCGGCACTCAAGCATCCGCTGAAATGCTGCTAAAATTCGGCAGCATTTTGGTGGCGATGCCTCTCGATGACGCTGCTTGCTGCCGGCAAGTGACGTCATCGAAAGGCATCGCCGCCGAAATGCCACAGAAATTCAGTGGCATTTCGGCGGATGCTCAACCACTGCCATGGTCCTTCAGCTGGTGCCCACCAGACGAAAAGGTTGGGGACCACTGACCTAAAGGTTTATTAACTAGGAAAAATAAATGAGAGTTACTTACAGGTTAAAGCAAGCAAACATATACACACAACTGAGTTATCATCTAAATCCTAAGGGTGACATATTTATAGAGATCTATCAGTTCAAAGTGTCTTTCAGGGTGGATCCAGGAGATAAATCCTGGGGCTCTCTGGCTTCAGTTTGGTGTCTCTAGCCCTGTGAGAGTTCAAACAGCAAAGAGATGAAAAATCTTCACATCAACTATTTTTATTTCCCTCTTCTAGTATTCAGAGTGATGGGACGAGACCTTCTCCATGGGTGAATGGGGCAGTTAATAAAGCTTTTGTCTTATAATTGTCCACTTAAATGTTGATAGCCCTCCTGAATGGATGGGGGATGGGATGACAATTTCCGTACCTGGATTCACAAATTCAGAGCAAATATTTTCAAAGTTATAAAGCAAAACTTACACATTTTCTTATAGCATGGAATACAGACATTATAAGTGAGGTTATTGCAGGCAGCAACTTACAAGCATTCCATAGAGTCTAAACACTAGATTCTTATAAAACTAATACCTATTTTGAGCAAACTAACATACAGTTGAACTGATCCAGTCTCCAGCTATGAGTATGTCTGTTCTTACCTAATGCCTGCAGATGTGGCAAGAGCTGGCACCTGGCCTGCCAGCATCACAGCCCTAACCACTGGACTATTCTCTCTCTCTTTCTTGCTCTCTCTCTCTCTGTCCCCATGACTCAAAAAAATTATATACAGCTTCAGTAGGAGAGATTGGGGGAATCCTACATAAGAATATCCCCTAGCCGACTGGTTAGAGCACTCTCCTAAAAAATAAGGGAGACCCCTGTTCAAATCCTTTCTCCCTCTCTTCCTGAGGGGGGAAATAGAATCTGTCTTTCCCCATCCCAGATTAAGTAAAAGTTGTAAGGGGAGTACCACATCCTACTCTTCTGGACTTTTTATGTGGAGTAAGGCAATTACCTAACTCATTCTCACAGGAAACAACGTAGGCATCTAAGCTTCCTGACTCCAGGGGTGGGGCTCCTGACTGTCGATCACAAACAGAGGAAGGAGCCTTGCTGCAGTCTGGACTTAGAGGCCTAATTCACTAAGGGGTGGAGCTTAGGAAACGCCCCTCTCATAGGTATTTCCTTTGGCTAACTTAAGCAGCTCCCTGCCTAGCATACTGTTTTTGTGGATCCCATTCTCAGGCACCTCTCTCTTCCCATTCATTGTATGGGGAGCATAGGCACCTAACTCAGGCTTTGTGGATCGCTTTGTTGTTCCATGAATTTTCTAGGCGCTGAAAAGTTAGACATTGTGACAGCATTGCAATGCCTATGTCCCTTGGTGCATCCGGGCCTTTTTTCATATGGCTGTACTTGGCAACACATTTCTATAGGATGCTGTGCTTATGGTACTCCATGCTATGTAGAAATCTACCTGGACTTGTACATGTTCTGTTAACCATGTAACAACTTTTCTGCTTTTCTTTATAATTAGAGTCAGAGACCTCTTCCCAGGCACAGAAATAGACAGGTATGCCCAGTTCATCAGTGATTCCCTGAAGAGAACCAAGACCAGGGAGTTTGTGCCCTCCCAGGAGGAAATACTGGCTCTCATCACTCGTGAAGAAATGACCACCACTGTGTACTGCCATGGCGGTGGCTCCTGTAAAATCACAATCAACTCCCACACCAGTGCAGGAGAGGTAATAGCATAGGTAGTATTAATGGGCGCAGGGACATAAAAGGATGGGTGATGGTCGTGGGTGCAGGGATGTCTGAGATTGTCTGCATAATAGCTTTTTGAGAGGGAATCCTTGCTGCCACTCAACCCCGGTTCTCAACTGCTACAGTGATGAGGGACATAAAGAACCTACAGAGAGAGAACTGTTGTTTGAGTGTTCAGAAACACTGTCTGGAAGTTCCTAACCACTGGAACAAACTGCCAAGGAAAGTTGGGGATTCTCCATCTCTTGATGGCTTCAGATCCAGACTGGATGTCTCTCTGGAAGTTGTGCTTTAGTCAAAGTCAAGTTACTGGGCTCAACAGAGGTAACTGGGTGAAATTCTCAGGCCTTTGATATACAGGAAGTCAGACTAGATAATGTAATGGTTCCTTCAGGCCTTAAATCTGTGAATCTACAAAAAGAAATAATTCAACAGAATCCTGCTTGCCACCTCTGAGATGAGACCTTTGGGCTCTTACTGGGTGAAGCAACCCTGACATTCTCCTGCACGTAGTCAGATGGATTTGGAGCTCTAATGGGAAGAAGTGGCTTTGGGGATCCTTCTTCCTATTTTAAAGGCTGACTCCTGTGTGAGTGATAATACCCAGTGTTGTACAGTACACAAGGTGTCTGATCTCTCACCCCTGCAGGTGGTTGAGAAGCTTATCCGAGGGCTCGCCATGGTGGACAGTCGTAATATGTTTGCCCTCTTTGAACGCAATCAACATGTGGACAGGGCCATTGAGAGTCGTGTAATTGTTGCTGATATCCTTGCCAAGTTTGAGAGGTAAGAGAACATTTCAGAGGATCCTCATACTGATGACTCTTGACTGAATGGATATAACATTAGCTCTGAAATTCTCTGGTTAAGTGAGTAACCCTTATGCTGCTTGATAGCATGTGTATGTATGTACCATGAGCTGAGGCAAACACCCTATCAGCTCCTTCAACCACTAGACCCCTGTAGGTTCTAGCCCTTGGTAGGTTACATGTAATAAATCATGCACATGTTTGTTGTAGTGATAGCAAAGAATTCATTAGATTCCAAGGCCAGAAGAGAGCACTGTGATCATCTCGACTGATCTCCTCTATAGCACAGGCCAGAGACCGTCCCAAAAATAATTCCTAGAGCAGATCTTTTAGAAAAACATCCTGTCTTGATTTTAAAATTGTCTGTTTGTAAACTCAATAGATTGAGCTTCTAGTGTCTGTCAGTGTAAAGCCTGTTTTCTAATTCTTTAATCATTCTTGGGACTCTTCTCTGAACTCATTTCCAATTTATCAACATCCTTCTTGAATTGTGGGCACCAGAAGTGGACACAGTATTCCAGCAGCAGTCTCACCAGTGCCAAATAATGAGGTAAAATAACCTCTCTGCTCCAACTCAAGATTTCCCTGTTTATGCATATAAGGATCATGTTAGCTCTTTTGGCCACAGCATTGTACTGGTAGTTCCTGTTCAACTTGATTATCCATCACAATCCCCAAATCTTTTTCAGAGTCCTTGCTTCCCAGGATAGAGCCTCCAATCCTGTAAGTATGTCCTACAGTCTTTGTTCCTAGATGCCTACATTAACATTTAGCCCTATTAAAATACATATTATTTAGTTGTGCCCAGCTTACCAAGCAATCTAGATTGCTGTGTATCAGTGACCTGTCTCTTCACTATTTACCAGTCCCCCCATTTTTGTTCATCTGCAGACTTTATCAGTGATGATTTTATGTTTTCTTCCAGGTCATTGATAAAAAATGTTAAATAGCATAGGGCCAAGAACTGATCCTTGCAGCACCACACTAGAAACACACCCATTCAATTATGATTCCCCATTTACAATGACATTTTGAGACCTTATCAGTTAACTAGCATTTAATCCATTTATTATGTGCCATATTAATCTTTTATCTTTCTAGTTTTTTAATCAAAATGTCATGTGGCACCAAGTCAAATGCCTTACAAAAGTCTTAAGTATATTACATCAACATTGTTACCATTATCAAAAAAAGATATCAAGTTAGTCTGTTTATCTAGCCGTCTGCAGGTCTGGCCAATCACGGCTCCCACTGGCCGCAGATCGCTGCTCTGGGCCAATGGGAGCTGCTGGGAGCCACAATCGGCCGGATCTGCAGACGGGGCAGGTAAACACACCGACTTGGCCCGCCAGGGGCTTTCCCTACAGAAGTTTTGACCCCTGTTTGAGAAAACCTGATCTAGACCATTCCTGACAGGTGTTTGTCTAACCTGCTCTTAAAATCTCCAATGATGGAAATTCCACAACCTCCCTAGGTAATGTATTTCAGTGCTTAACCACCCTGACAGTTAGGAAGTTTTCCCTAATGTCCATCCTAAACCTTCCTTGCTGCAACTTAAGCCCATTGCTTCTTATCCTATCCTCAGAGGTTAAGCAAAACAGTTTTTCTCCTTCCTTCTTGCAACAACCTTTTGCATATTTGAAAACTGTTATCGTGTCCCCCCTCATTCTTCTCTTTTCCAGACTGAACAAGCCCAATTTTTTCAATCTTCTCTCATAGGTTATGTTTTCTAGACCTTTAATCATTTTTGTCACTCTTCTCTGTACTCTCTCCAATTTGTCCACATCCTACCTGAAATGTGCAGCCCAGAACTGGACACAATACTCCAGTTGAGGCCTAATCAGCACAGAGTAGAGTGGAAGAATTACTTCCTGTGTGTTGCTTACAACACTCCTGCTAATACATCCCAGAAGGATGTTTGTTTTTTTTGCAACAGCGTTACACTGTTGACTCATATTTAGCTTGTGGTCTACTATGACCCCCAGATCCCTTTCCGCAGTACTCCTTCCTAGGCAGTCATTTCCCATTTTGTATGTGTGCAACTGATTGTTCCTTCCTAAGTGCATTTGTCCTTATTGAATTTCATCCTATTTACTTCAGACCATTTCTCCAGTTTGTCCAGATCATTTTGAATTTTAATCCTGTCCTCCAAAGCACTTGCAACTTCTCCCAGCTTGGTATCATCTGCCAACTTTATAAGTGAACTTTATATGCTATTATCTAAATCATTGATGAAGATATTGAACAGAACCAAACCCAGAACTGATCCCTGCGGGACCCCACTGGTTAGGCCTTCCAGCATGACTGTGAACCACTGGTAACGACTCTCTGGGAACGGTTTCCCAAACCTTATAGTAGCTCTATGTGTCCTTACTTCTGCTGACCAGTCCCTTTGCTTCCCTTATCAATTTTTTACCTTTCTACAATTATGATTAATATTCATTACTGTCAGCTTCCTCTTTCTTCCATTTGTTATATGTTACTTTTATTTTTATATAGTTGCCTTCACTTCCCCTCTAAAGCAGGCCAGTTTTTTAACCATTATGGCCTTCTTCCTTGATTGTGGGCATCTAGTAACATGTTCTTAAACAATACCCAATTATCATTTATAGTTTTCTGATTAAATTCTTCCTCCCAGCTGATCTGTCTCTGAATTGTTTTGAGCTTTGAGAAATTGGCCCTTTTAAAGCACCAGATTTGTATAAAATATCAGTGGCCTGGACTTTATTGTGTTTGTACATTATAAATGTGATCAAGTCATGATCAGTGGTACCTAAGCTACCACTTATTTTTCATTCAGTGATCAGTTCCTCATTATCTGTCACAACAAGACCTAGTACAGAATCCCCCATGTTGAATGCAACACTTTTTGAATTAGGAAATTGCTGTCTATGATATTCAGAAATTTCAAGGATATGCATGATGCCTCTGGCATATGTCATTCAAACTGAAGTACCTCATGATCATGCAATTTCACTACACATTATAAATATGTTCGTAAGGAGTCGGTCTTCCTGTTCCCTAGTGTGATTTGGTGGTCTTCAGCAGACACCAACCAATACCCAATCTTATGCTTTGTCTACTAGGATGTTGATCCATAAGCATTCAAGATAATGTTCTTCTGAGTTATCAGTGACTCAGAAACAATGATGCCAAGTCTGCCCACATATCTACACCAGCGACACCATCACAGGACCTAACCAGATCAGCCACACCATCACCGGTTCATTCACCTGCACGTCCACCAATGTAATATACGCCATCATATGCCAGCAATGCCCCTCTGCTATGTACATCGACCAAACTGGACAGTCTCTACAGAAAAGGATAAATGGACACAAATCAGATATTAGGAATGGCAATATACAGAAACCTGTAGGAGAACACTTCAACCTCCCTGGCCACACTATAGCAGACCTTAAGGTAGCCATCCTGCAGCAAAAAAACTTCAGGACCAGACCTCAAAGAGAAACTGCTGAGCTTCAGTTCATCTGCAAATTTGACACCATCAGCTCAGGATTAAACAAAGACTGTGAATGGCTTTCCAACTACAAAACCAGTTTCTCCTCCCTTGGTTTTCACACCTCAACTGCTAGAACAGGGCCTCATCCTCCCTGATTGAACTAAACTCATTATCTCTAGCTTGCTTGCATATATATCTGCCCCTGGAAATTTCCACTACATGCATCTGACGAAGTAGGTATTCACCTACGAAAGCTCATGCTCCAAAACCTCTGTTAGTCTATAAGGTGCCACAGGATTCTTTGCTGCTTTTACAGATCCAGACTAACACGGCTACCCCTCTGATACTCAGAAACAAGTAATGCCACTGATCATTACCTGTTAGGTTCACTTCCTCTGGGGCACCTGGCATTGGCCCCTGTCGGTAGACAGGATACTGGGCTAGATGGACCTTTGGTCTGACCCAGTACAGCCATTGAACCTTTTCCAATTCTTGCCTTTTATTCTGCGGCAGCTCCAGGCACCAGCGCTCCAAGTGCGTGCCTGGGGTGGCAAGCCGTGGGAGGCGCCCTGCTGGTCCCTGTGAGGGTGGCAGTCAGGCAGCCTTCGGCGGCTTGCCTGCGGGACGCCTGCTGGTCCCATGGATTTTGGGCAATTCGGCGGTGGGAACGGCGAAGCCGCAGGACCTGCAGGCCCCCTGCAGGCAAGCCGCCGAAGGCTGCCTGACTGCCATGCTTGGGATGGCAAAAAAGCTAGAGCTGCCCCTGCCTTTACTGGGACCCTCCTGACGGTCTGAAGCCTGGAAAGATGACTGTTCCATCCTTGGCTGCTTCTCGTTGCCTGCAGGATGTTGGTCTATCTCCTGCAAGTCTTTCTCAGTGGCTGCTGGCTGAGACGTTCTTGCCCCCAAGGTGCTGCTTGCTGGATTCTCTGCAGTGACTGAGGATTTTCACACGTTTTGTGCACAACTCAGCTGCCTTGTCCAAACACTAGCTCTGCTAGTCACAGCAGCCATGTGATCTGCCAAGGTCTCAGCACCAGTACACCCTGCTGGGCTACTCTCCTTAGGCCTGCTCTAGGCCAGTTCACATCCACTTCCCCTAGTCATTCAGGGGCTGCTTTGCCTAGGCCCAGCTATCTCAGGCTCTACCTATGGCCAAGCTACTATGCCCTCATCTGGCCTCTCCTTTACAGTCCATCCCAGTCTTCTCCCTCTGTCCTTCTTCCTACACAATCTTCTCTCTGTCAGTCTTGGTTCCTTTTCTGTTTGTCACTGTCTGTTATTCCTGCTTACTCCAGAACACACCAGGCCCTCTGTTAATCTAAGGTGCTATCCCTTTGATATTGAAGCACAATTAAAGTGCGACTCTGGACCTCTACCCACTAAATCAGGAAGAGGAGGTGGATAAGGCATTTCTAGAACAAATAACAGAAATATCCAAAACACAGGACGTGGGAGTAATTGGAGACTTTATCCAGACATCTGTTGAAAAGTCACATGGCAAAACACAAAATGTCCAATAAGTTCTTAGAATATATTGGGAGCAAATTTTTGTTCCAGAAAGTGGAGAAAGTAACCAGGGAGACAGCCATTTTAGACGTGATTCTGACCAATAGGGAGGAATTGGTAGCGAATCTGAAGATGGAAGGCAATTTGAGTGAAAGTGACCATGAAATGAGAGATTTCATGATTATAAGGAAAGGAAGGAGCGAGAGCAGCAGAATAAAGACAATGGACTTCAACAAACTCAGAAAATTGTTAGGTAAGGCCCCATGGGAAGAAAATCTAAGGGAATAAGGAGTTCAGGAGAGCTGGCAGTTTCTCCAGGAGACAATACTAAACCAACGCGAAGGAAATCTAGGCGGAATAGGAAAGAGGCTAATATGGCACCATCAGGATCTCGTTAATGACCTGAAAATAAAAAAGGAATTCTACAGAAAGTGGAAACATGAATTTATTATTAAGGAGGAGTATAAAAAGTAGCAGCAGTATGTAGAGACAAAATTATAAAGCCTATGCACAAAATGAATTACACCTATCAAGGGACATAAAAGGCAATGAAAAGAGGTTCTTTAAATACATTAGGACCAAGAGAAAGATGAAGGAAAATGTAGGTCCTCTACTTAGCAGGGAGAAGAGTTAATAACTGATGACATCAAGAAAAGCTGAGGTGTTTAGTGCTTTTTTTGCTTCAGTCTTTATTAGAAAGGTTAATGGTGACCAGATACGCCACACAATTAATATTAACAACAAGAGGGAAAGAAATGCAAGCCAAATTAGGGAAGGAACAGGTTAAAGAGTATTTCAATAAGTTGAAGGTATTCAAGCCGTCATGGTCTGATGAAATTCATCCTAGGGTATTAAGGAACTAGCTGAAACAATCTTGGAACCATTAATAGTTATTTTTGAGAATTTGTGGTGAATGGGTGAGGTCCCAGAAGACTGGAGAAGAGCAAACATAGTACTTACCTTTAAAAAGGGAAAGGAAGAGGACTTGGGGAATTATAAACCAAGTAGCCTAATTTCAATACCTGGAAAGTTACTGGAACAAATTCTTCTTCTTTGAGAGATGTCCCTGTGGGTGCTCCACTCCAGGTGTTGGTGTGTCTCTGTGCCTTCACTCAGAGAATTTTACAGCAGTGCCCATACAGGTCGCATATGCGCGGTGCCTGCCTCATGCACCGTTGGCATTTGAAGTATCATGCGTGTGACCCGGACTCCTCAGTTCCTTTTCAGTCATCCCCGGCCTCAGACGGAGCTCCGCAGTCCCACTGAAAACCTGTAGTTTAATTCAGACACGCTACATAGTTAGTGAGTTTTAGTAGTTTTCCAGTAGTTAGGTTTTGTTTATTAGCTTACTTCACTGTTTTGAAAAAAAAATCTTATTTTACGCCATAGTATAGTTAATTCTAGTCTGTGATAATGCCAGGTTCACCAGGCTGTAAGCGATGCACTATGTGCAGAGAAGTGATGCCAATGTCAGATGGACACACTCAATGTGTTCGCTGTCTGGGTGAATCCCGTGTTCCCCAGAAATGTGCCTATTGCAGCAAACTGAAGACTAGGGCACGAAGGGATAGGGACCTGAGGCTTAAACTCATATTAATGGAGAAGTCCTTGAGACCAGCCTCAGGCCCAGAACAAGAACCCCCTTCCTGGCACAAGTCACTGGTTCCCCCACCATCAAGGGCCCCAAAATCCAAAGGACCAGTGAAAAAATGGCTGCCTTCTTCATCCCAAAGAGAGCAGACCAGCAAAAAACAGTCACAGATGAGATTGTCCTTCTTAGTGCTGACAGCGCCACGGATCAGCACCTATGATGCTCCAGGCACCTCTGACACCATCCGCAAAGCGGCCACCACCAGCCCGCACCACTCAAGTGCTGAGGCTAACGGCTCTGAGTTGCCTGCCTCCACCATGGCACCATTGGTACCTCCTAAGGAGACAGCAGCAAGAGCCATTCCTGCAGACCAAGGCCGCCAGCGCCACGGTGCCAACACTAGCAACACTAGCGCCATGTCATCTGTCATGCGAGGCTCAGGCTGTGGCTGCTTCAGCTGTGATTAGCCACAGTCTGTCCCCTGCCCAGGGATCATCTGGCCATGGTCATCACTATCCCTCCGAAGGTACTTAGCTCTCTGCAGTGATGGACCAACCCAAGGATGGTGCTGGAAGGAATGCTGTTCCAGAACCCGTGACCCATGTGTCTCCCTGTTATCAGTTGCCTCCAACTTTAGTTGGGGAGTACATCTCAGTACGCTGCAAACCCAAGGGACATGGTCTCCGGGGGAGATGGCGTTCCATATAAACTTCAAGGAGCTCAGGGCCATCTGCCTAGCCTGCAGGGTCTTCCTGCCACAATTGTCCAATCAAGTAGTGCAGGTGTTGATGGACAACATGGCCATGATGTTCTATGTCAACAGGCAGGAGGGTGCTCACTCATCGTCGTCCCTCCTGTCAGGAAGCACTTCGCCTGTGGGACTTTTGCATCCAGCATGCAATTCACTTGGAGGCTTTGCATCTCCCAGGCATCTAGAACACGCGGCTGATTGTCTCAGAAGGTCCTTTTTCTCTTACTACAGGTGGTCATTCCACCCAGAGGTTGCCCAGATCGTCTTCCAGAAGTGAGGGGCTCCCCGAATCGATCTGTTTGCCATCAGACAGAATAGGAAGTGTCATACGTTCTGCTCTCTCCAGGGCCTCGACAGGGGCGCCCTCTCTGATGTCTTTCTCCTATCGTGAGCGGGGGACTTGATGTACGTGTTCCCGCTGATTCCTCTGATCAGCAGGGTCCTGTCAAATATCAAAAGAGACAAAGCACAAGTCATTATGATCATCCCGGTGTGGCCTTGCAAGCACTGGTTCGACACGCTTATGGACCTGGCCATGGCTGCACAGTGGCCACTGCTGAGCCGCCCGGACCTGCTCTCACAGGACAATGGTCAGCGTCTGCACCCAAACCTTCTCTCTTTTCTCCTCTCAGCTTGGCTGCTGTGTGGCTGAACTCAGAGGAACAGGCCTGCTCTAGCCAGGTGTAGCAGATACCACACAATCATATTATAAGGATGAACATGGGGGTTTAGGGTGTTCCCACGAGGTACAGAACGTCTCAGACTCCCAGAGGGAGGTGTTTCTGCATGATAGCTTTTTCTTTTATCTATAAGAAGTGGATGACAGGATTACTGGGATGGATTAACTTTTGTGTGTAATGTGGGTGGATAATATTGGTCAAGCTCGCTGAACCTGAAAAGTGATACTGTACATAAGTACTAAGCATTACTGTGATACCTGCGAATCGGGTATTTGCAGTTATAAATAGCTATTTAGACACCTACCTGACCATTTGCACAAGAGGTGCCTGTGGTAATTGCACCCAAAGGTAGCATGTGCAAGCGCACTTCCCCTTAAACTATTATGTGATGGAATGGTTCTTGGCTTCAACCTGGTATAGGTCATTAGCGATTTAGGGTTCTCAGTCCAGTGTATGGTGGACGAATGTCCACATCACAACCAGAACTAATAATTGTTCCCTTGTTATCCATCTCAGAAGAGAGGTTAAAGACTTGAGTGGACACTTACGCTTCGGGGTGGCCCCTCCAGGACAGGAGTAAGGCATAGAGGCAGAGGGTGATGTGGAGGAAGCTGACGTAACCATTGTCTGTTCTGTATCTGTTTTGCAGATACAGATAGGACTTTGGTCACCAGGGCTATCAAACAAGCACCTTTCACTAGCACAGAATTATCTTAAAGAAATAAAAACCTTAAAAATTAGGAATATTCTATGACATGGATGGCTCCACCTTGCTTCTTTACCTGGAATCGTCATTCTAAGAACACGGTTAAGTTCTAGTGCACTTCATATCCTCACAGGTTTCTGAGTCAATATCCCACATAAGGAGGCAGCTACAGGAAGGTCCATTACACTCATGGACTTTCCTGGCATATCAAGAAGTTGTTTGTTCTCTCCTGGCCATAGCCTTGCATTATACAGTGGGACTGAGGATGATTCATTATCAGGATGCTCACCAGTTTTTTTCCTTCTCTCATCTGCTTTACAGACTGGCTGGATCCGAGGAAGAGGAGGAGGAAGGACAGTGGCAGCTGTATTTTAAACTCTATTGCTTCTTGGATATTGAGAATGTTCCCAGAGAGGGAGTGGAATTTGCCTTCATGTTTGAGCAGGTAAGATGTGTAAGGGGGAGATTTCTAAGGATGCATGGGCAGGCAGCTATAAGTAGAGAAGAGAGGAGTTTACATTCATGTCAAGTGTGGGCAAGGCTGGGGAGAGGAGAGTTCATGCCTTTTTGGCAAGCAACTGGGTCACGTTGGGAGAAGAGGAAGTTTCCTTTCATGATTGTGTAGCTAGGGATAGAACAGGGGTCGGCAACCTTTTGGAAGTGGTGTGCCGAGTTTTCATTTATTCACTCTCATTTAAGGTTCCGCGTGCCAGTAATACATTTTAACGTTTTTAGAAGGTCTCTTTCTATAAGTATATAATACATAACTAAACTATTGTTGTATGTAAAGTAAATAAGGTTTTTAAAATGTTTAAGAAGCTTCATTTAAAATTAAATTAAAATGCAGAGCCCCCTGCAGTGGTGATCAGGACCTGGGCTGTGTGAGTGCCACTGAAAATCAGCTCGCATTCTGCCTTCGGCACCCATGCCATAGGTTGCCTACCCCTGGGATAGAAGGTGGAAGGGAGCCTGCTGACTTAGTGCATTGGCTGGGTTGCACTATACAGAGGTACAGAACTGCTTTTCCGAAACAGAGTAGAAGTACTAGGAAGTAAAGAGGAGAAAAGAGGTAGGAAGAAAAGAAAGGAGAATGATGCCAGCAATTCCTGTCTTCAGTCAGATTCTTGTCTTGTAAGTCAAACTTCTCTCTCTAGCAAAATAATGAAATAAATTCAATGAAGAGAACAGAACTGCAAGCCAAAAGCACAACTAGGGATTGCAAAAATTAAATGTGGCTGGATAAATGTGATCGCATTTTTTATAAAAATATAATAAAAAAGTGACTAGGCATACACTACTAGATCATGGGCTGGATTTTGTTACTTGTGGATATGGAGCCAGCCAGAGGATGATCTCCACAGCGTAGGGGATCACACCAACTGATGCTCCAAGGGCCATATGTACCATGACCTTATTATCACTAATTATTATTATCACTAATAAAATGCACAGCAGTTTGTATAAACCAGGAGTCTCAAACTCAGTTTACCTTAGGGCCAGTGCCAGCCCTCAAATACTACCAGCAGGGCAATAATGTCACTCATGCCACCCAGAACCTGCCTCCTAAACTCTGCCCCCCCCCACTTGCTTAAGGCTCTGGGAGGGAGTTGGGGAGGGGGAGGTCTGGGGTAGTGGATTGGGGTGCAGGGTGCAGGCTTTGGGAGGGAGTTTAGGTGCAGAAGGTTGAGAGGTTGGGCTCTGGAAGGGAGTTTGGGTTGCAGGCTCTGGGATGGTGTTTGAGTGCTGGGGGCAGGCTCTGGGCTGGGGCAGGGGGTGGGGATACAGGACCCCCTACCTGTCCCATCCTGCCTGCACACAGACCCTTGCTACCCCTGCCTTTACCTTGAACTACTCCTGCTGTGCGTACACAGCCCCTAAGGGATTCTCAAACTGGTGGTTAAGCCCCCTCAGAAGGGTCACGAGTTACTCCTCAAACCCCACTTTGCATCCAGCATTTATAAAAGTGTTAAATATATTAAAAAGTGTTTTTAATTTGTAAGGAGAGTTGCACTCAGAGGCTTGCTCTGTGTAAGGGGTCACCAGTTCACTGCCCTAGCTACTCGCTGCCTTCAAACTGAGCTACCCCGCTGCCCTCACACAGCCCTAGCTACCCCCTCCCTGCACCCTGAACTACCTCTCTACCTCTACACAGCCCCGAGCCCCCCTTCCTGCACCCCATGCTACACCTTGGCTACCCCTGCCTGCCTCCTGAGCTTAGAATCGTCATTCTAAGAACACGATTAAGTTCTAGTGCATTTCATATCCTCACAGGTTTCTGAGTCAATATCCCACAAAAGGTGGCAGCTACAGGCACCCTCCACACACTTCCTAGCTACCCTCTGCGTGGACCCTGAGCTACTCCCTCACTACACACACCCCCTAGCTGTCCCCCTCCCTGCACCCTGAGCTACCCTTCTGCCCATACACAGCCCCTAACTACCACCTGACTGCACCCTGAGCTACACCCCTCACTGCATACAGCGCCTGAATATCTCTTCCCTGTACCCTGAGCTACTCCCCTACCCCCTCACAGCCCCAAGTCCCCCACCCCAGGCACCCTGCACTGCACCCCTGGCTACCCTCGCCTGCCTCCTGCGCTGCAGCAGGGTGCTATTGACTTGGATATACCCTTGGAGGCGGTCCAGGACCAACATCACCAACTGTTGGACATTCTCCTGCTCAGGAGACTATCTCACATCACACTGGCCATTAATGATGCTATCCTCCAGCCTGCATGGACAGTTTGGCACATGCTAGCCTCATGTCCCCCACCCCCACCCCCACCCAAGAGGGCAAAATGCCAGTACTTTGCCCCATCCAAGGGAGCTGACCTTCTCTCCCCCCCCCCCCCCACGTTGCTGGTGGTGCATGCAGCAACCAAATGGGCAAAGCAGCATTCATGTGCCTCTACTACCCCCACCCCCAATAAAGTGGTGAAACGCCTCAACCTCCTGGGCCATATGGTAAACTTCTCTGCGGCCCCCAGCACTGCATCTCCAATTACCAGGCTCTATTAGCGAAGTATGATGTCAATAACTATGCCAAGCTAGCAGAGTTCCTGGAGGACTTGCTGCAGGACAAACAGCAGCTCTTCCAGGGCCTTGTAGAGGAAGGTTGCCTGACTGCCAAGGTGAGCCTCAAAACTGCAATAGATGCAGAAGATACATCCTTCCACTCCCTTGCCATGGGTGTCTTCATGCAATGGAAGTCCTGGATGCAGCCCTCTGGCTTCCCGAGGGAAGTCCAGACTACCATGCAGGACCTCTTCTTTGATGAGGACAAGCTATTTTTGGCAAAGACTGATGAGTCCCTCCATTCCCTGAAAGACTCGAGAGCAACACTTCAGTCTCTTGGACTCAACACCTCAGCACCCCATTGGAAACAGCAGCAACCATCCTTCCGAGCACGCTCCTATGCATCATACCAGGCTGTGTATCCCCAGGATCAGGAACCCAGGTGACAGCACCCTCATTCATAGCACCATGACCATCAGCCATCACCCTCTTCTCTGTCTTACCACGGCATCACTCAGAGCCCAGTTCTGATGTATGTGTCGAGAGCTATGAGCCCCTCGTCACCACCCCTGGCTCCCCCAATCACCTTTGGGGGTTATCTTGTCCTGTTTGCCCGCAACTGGGGCAAGATCACCGTAGACCTTTGAGTTCTAGAAAGTGTATGACATGGTTACTCTATCCAATTCCTTGCCTTCCCTTCTCAGTGGGGCTTCCCCCCCCACCCCCCGATGCCTACCAGGAGTCCCTCTCCTTGCAACCTCCTGCAACATGAGGCGGACACCTCCCTCTTAAAGGACACAATCGAACTAATGTCCAGCCTCGCTGTCAGCAAGGGCTTCTACTCCCTGTACTTTCTCATTCCAAAAAAGGCAGGAAGACTCCTCCTTATACTTGATCTCCACCTACTCAACCCTGAATTGGGAGCACCAAATTCCCTATGGTGATGCTTACATTGATCATCACCTTCCTCCCCCAGGGAGCATGGTTTGCAGCTCTTGACATGAAGGACATGTATTTTCACATCGATATCCATCTGGCTCACAGCAAGTTTCTTTGCTTTCGTGTGGGCAACAACCACTGCCAGTTCAGAGTTCTCCCCTCCATCATCACGATGCTCTCCAAGGGTCTTGATGAAAGTTTTGTGATCATGGCAGCTCAGCTGAGACAACTGAGGTACTCTGTTTTCCTGTGCTTAGACTTTTGGTTGTGCCATCCCTTACCAAGGCTACATCGGCTGTCTGCACTCTCTCCTTGCCACTCTCAGCATCTGTATCAATCAGGAGAAATCTGTAAAAGCAGCAAAGAGTCCTGTGACACCTTATAGACTAACAGCAGTATTGGAGCATGAGCTTTCATGGGTGAATACCCACTTCTTCGGATGCATGTAGTGGAAATTTCCAGGGGCTCGTCCTGACACAGACAGTCCATTTCATTGGTGCCTACCTGGATTCTGTGGCAGCTTGGGCCTTTCTCTGCAACCCATGCACCCCCATTACACTCTGCCTTCTCAGTCACATGGCAGCTTGCACCCATGTGATGCCACATGCTCACCTACACATGCTATGTACAACTGTGGCTCCTATCGGTCTGCAGACCCCACGTCGACCACCTAAATGCCAAATTGATTGTCCCACGACCGGTCTGGGTCTCCCTCGGGCAGTGGACCGATCCTTCCAAATTACTGATAAGCACCCCCCTTCATGTCCCCCGTCCCAACCATCATCCTCACCACAGATTCCTCCTTAGCTGGCTGGGGTTGTCCACCTGGACAGACATACTGCCCAAGGGGGTTGTACTCAGCATGAGGCCTACATGTACATCAATGTCCTGGAGCTGCAGGCAGCCCTCTAGCTGCCATGCTCAAATCCTATGCAACAATAGAACTGCAGTGGCCTACGTAAACAGGCAAGGGGGCACCACATCTTGGTCTTTCTGCAAGGAGTCCATCCTCCTCTGGCACCGGTGTATATTGTCACACTCCTAGGCAGTGGACCTCCTGGGTATACAGAACAGTTTGGTAGATGCACTCAGCTGGACCTGGTACCTTAAACACAAATGGAAGCTACATGACCCTATGCTCCATCCCATCTGCCGTGCTTGGGTACCCCTCACTGGGACCTTTTTCACCACTTGTCAAAACTGCAAGTTTCTGATCTACTGCTCCTGTGGGGGAGGGGGTCATGATTCCCAGGGCAGTGCTATCCCCCTTCCATGGCAGAATGGTCCCCATTACACCTTTCCCATGTCCTGTGCATGATCCACTATGACTGGGCCACAGTCCTACAAATAGCCTTGTTCTGGCCATGTCAGTTTTGGTGTCCAGACGTACTTAGACTCTCCACCTGCCCAACAAGCCACCTCCCTGTGCTGCTGGACTTTTTAATATATATGGAGATACACCTATCTCATAGAGCTGGAAGGGACCCTGAAAGGTCATTGAGTCCAGCCTCTGCCTTCGCTAGCAGGACCAAGTACTGATTTTGCCCCAAGTGGCCCCCTTGAGGATTGAACTCACAACCCTAGGTTTAGCAGGCCAATGCTCAAACCACTGAGCTATCCCTCCCCCATCAAGAACTGGGGCAGAGTCTGTCATATCAGCCCAGGTCTGCTTCGCCTCACGCCTTGGTTTTTGGAAGGAGCTCGCACATAGACAACACCTGTTCAGCACTGTGCGGCACATGCTTACGCACAGCAGACAAGCTTCCACATGAGTGTGCTATGCAGCAAAATGGAAATGCTTCACCACCTGGGCACAATGTCCCCATCGTCCTGGACTACCTCCTAGAATTTAAGACCTCACCCTCACTTCAGTCCAGGTCCATTTGGCGTAGCTTACTGCTTTCCTCTCACCAGTGGATGGCTACTCGGTGTTTACCCACTCTAACACCACCCACTTTCTGAAGGGGCTGAAGAACATCTTCCCATCTATCCTTAACGCTACACCCCCATGGGACCTCAATCTTGTACTCTCCACCCTCATGAAACCCCCACCACTACCTTCAAGCCCCTGGCCACATGCTCCCTTTCCAACCTATCCATGAAGGTCATCTTTCTCATGGCCATTGCTTCTGCTAGGCAGGTCAGTGAATTGGAGGCCATGATGGCTGACCCCCCCCGTATACTTTTGCCACCCATTATGCTATTGCCCAGACAGTGACAGAAAATGCCGCTCTGGACTGTGCCATCCTGCAGATGGTGATACCTCTTGCATCCTCGCATCCACCTCCAATGTGATCACTGCTTGATATTCACCCACAGCTTGATATTCACCCATATAGGTACCATCGCTCAAAGAAGAAGAGGCGCGGTTCCTTATCTGTAACTGGAGGTTCTTCGAAATGCGTGGTCCCTATTTGTATTCCAATATCTGCCCACTGTCCCCCTGCTGTGGACCAGCGGTAAGAGAGCAGCGCTTCACACAGCCTTTTATAACCTTACTTGGAGCACAAGACAACACACAACGCACACACCAGTCAACGGACACCGCTACTGAAATCTTCCAGCTCTCATTCATGATGCGCATGCACACAAATACATTGAGACTACAAATAGGGACCACACATCTTAAAGGACATTCAGCTACGGATAGGTAACCTCCTCTTTTTGTTTTTCTCTAAAAATGTCTTGTCCATTACCATAAAATTTTAACACCAAGCAATTTTTATGTAGTTTGATGCATGCGTGCATGCACGATATTTGGAGTAGATGGCTTGGTGTGTGTAGAAGGGAAGTTTGTGAGGGTCAGGTAGTTATGTTTGCAGTGCTTGGAATGGTGGTGGTAACAGATGTGTGCCTATGGTAGAGGAGCAGAGGCTATGTTTTGTTGGGTGGCTTCACATTCATGTCTTCGCTTTCTGTGTGTTAGTGTTGGTTGTATTGTGTATAGCATTCCCACCTGCCTCACAGCAGTTTTTTGGGATATTCTTTATGGTGTGTTTGAAGACTTCCCATCCTTCTTCCCACTGGCAGATTTTAATATTTCTGTGTTAGTCACTGTATTTCTGAATTCACCAGAACTTGCTTTTAAGAAACCTCTTGCTCTTCTATTGCTTCATTCTGTGACCCAGTTATTTGCAATGCCAACTACAAATAGCTGGTAGTCACGGTTCTGAGCTTCCCTGTTTCTCTTTCATTTAACAGGATTTCCCAACAAAATAAACAGGAGAGGGCTGAAAGAGCAAAAGAGGCATAATGTTTTTAATTTTGTTTCTTTTAATTCGTTCTGATTTCATTTGTCCTCCTTACAGTAACTGCTAGTCAGATATCCTGACTCTATGCACTTCTGTTCTGGGATTGGCTTGGTGCTGGGGCACATGTCACAAGGTCAAGCACCATAAATAGACAGATAAGGTATAAATTATGGAGGTTTTGTTTTTGTTTAACATTTACAGGCTCATGAAAGTCTTATTGATGGGCACTTTCCTGCCCCAGAGGAGACACTGCAGCACCTGTCAGCCCTAAGGTTGCAATACCTTCATGGAGACTATTCCAAAATCACCTGGACCCTTGATGGCATTTACCCAGTGAACAGGCTAAAATCCAAAATCCTGCAATCAACAAAGAGTAGCGGCATGACTAGTCATGCTCTAGAGAGGAGACGGACCAGCTTTCTGGAAGGAACGTTGAAACGTGGCTTCAAGACAGGCTCAGTAAAAAAGCAGAAGGTGGAAGAAGAGCAGATGATGGAAATGTGGGTAAAGGAGGAGCTCTCAGCTGCTCGGGCCAGCATAATGCAGAAATGGAACAAGTTGCAGGGACTGTCTCAGCACCAGGCCATGGTGAAATACATGTCCATTGTAAAGGAATGGCCAGGCTATGGCTCAACACTCTTTGATGTTGAGGTGAGAAGTGTATAAATTCAGATACCAACTACTGTCCAAGCAGGCATTATTCTTGGGGATGGAAAAGGTTGCGTTTTACACTGGACAGCATAGAGAAACTCTTGTTAACATGCTCCATTCTGCCTGAGTGCAGTGGGTATGATTCCGCCATCAGAGCATGGATGCCTACAACACCACATACCTAGTCAGGCAAAGTGGAGAGTAAACACTCCAGTTAGTCTAGATGCATGTTCTGCTGGCTGGGAAGGGAGACATGGACACTCCCCTTTGAAAGAGAGAGCAAAAACTTGGGACCTTCCCTGTTCTGGGAAGATAGTGGTGTGAGAAAGGGAGGGAGATGATTTTCCATCACCTGTTGTGAAAAAAGTCCCAGTCCTTTCTAGTGGGAGACACTTGAAAGAAGGCCTTTAAATAAATAATATAGGCAATACTGCATTACATTACTCAGCATAATGTTTACCTCAGTGAAATAACTGCTTATGAATATTTATACATTTGTTTTAAGCTGCTCTGGAATTTTCGTTTTGCCACAGACTTTAGGACAGCAGTGCCACAGAAACCGGGGAATCTTGACCAGCATTTCGGTGCAGTGTCACATACATGTGAAGCCCTGAACATTGGGGTAGAAGCTTTGGCTGTGAGGCTCTTGCAGCTGGCCCACTCCAAGCTTTTCCAAGCAGGAATTGCTGCTGTTAAAGATTTCTAACTGTGAAAATAAATTATTCCGTTTCTCACAGCAGACGGCACTTAATGAGATAAGTGAGAGCACTGGATGTGGGGGACCTCATGGTTCACTCCTAAACCTTACCAACAGGAGGTGCTGTAGGACTCTTCTGCAGAAGTCCCATTTCTCCTATGGAGGAGGAGTACTGTGGTGTCTCAGGCCCTGCACTATATTTGATTTAAAAAAAAATGCATTTTAACTCTTTCTTAAACAAGTAAGATATCTACCTCGGAGGGTTACAGAATTAGAAGGAAAGATGAGTGAGTACAGAGAGACTGCTCAGACGTATTCTGCACTGTTCGTTACAAACCCCTCTGCTCAACTGTTTGACTCAGGATATGTCTACGCTTTGAGCGGGGGTGCAATTCCCAGCTCAAGGAGACATACCAGCCTACCATCCTGGATGGGTACGTACATGGGGTGGCTATCCCCTCCCTCTGCCAGGCCTACACTGCTGTTTTTAGCTTGCCAACTCAATCAGAGCTAGTGTGAGAATGTCTCCAGAAACTGGGAATTCCACCCACAGCTCAAAGTGTAGAGATGCCCTCAGACCTGCAATATAGGAGTGTCCCCAGGTTTTCTTCCCCATTTGGAGCACTGCTGTTAATCTGAGTTTTTTTGTTCTCTACAGTGTAAGGAGGGTGGATTTCCGAATGATCTCTGGCTTGGAGTCAGTACAGAGAATGTGTCTGTATACAAACGAGGAGATCCTAAATCGCTGGAAACTTTCCAATATGAGCACATTGTTTTCTTTGGAGCTCCACAACCCAATACCTTCAAAATTACAGTGGATGAGCGAGAGATGTTCTTTGAAACCTCTCAGGTATGTGTAACAGGATGTTCCTGCTGTGCATACAGTGTAACTATCCGAGTTCCATTATTACTGTGATTTACTAGAACCAAGGAAAGATTTGAAATTTGCAAGTGAGAGCTGCCTTATTAAAAAACTCTTCCTGTAGAAACTGGGCAGGAGAGGAGAAGGGCTTGATTTCCTTTCAACCATGTCACTGCCTAACATTTCCTGAAGGAAAAAAAAAACATGCTGAACCTCATTTAACATGCAAAACACTTTGTTAATGTGGACTTTATGGTTTGGGGTGTTCCTTGGTCCCCCGTGCTCCTCATGCCCTTCCAGAATGTGAAAAGCCAATTAAAACAACTCACATGGGAAAATAATGCAGAGTTATGGTGACCATACATCACCTCTACAAGACTATTAGTGCAGTAGTAACCAATAGAACATGAACTGTAGAAATGCAGCAGTAAGGTGACACTTCCCTTCCAACAGAATCATGTGACCTTTATTCTGCTCCCTTGACTCCCTGCTCTGAGTGGTGCCTCAGGGAAATCAGTGTGTCAGATTTCTGTGAGTCATTTGTAGCACAAGGTGGAGCGTGAAGACAGATACATTTTGGGAAAACTGAAGAGAAGTTTAATGTTTTTAAAATCCTTGGATTTCTGCTTTCCAGAATCTTTCAGGCAAATCAAAGTAGTGTATTCCTCCTTTAACTTTTATTTTGAATGGGATATAATACTGACCACCTGCAAGGAATCTGAGTAGTAATGATGCTGGTACAAACCACAGTGAGATTTGTGAGCCTGTATAAATTGGAGTTGTGATGAGTATAAATTTCAGATTCTTCAGGCCATGAGCCATATGGATTCAATGCTATTCCTTCTGGGTGCACATGCACTCAAAGACCACAATTTTGGCCAGCATTGTCTACTGATTCATAGATTTCAAACCAGAAGGGACCAGTATGATCATCTAGTCTGACCTCCTGTATAACACAGGGCATAGAACTTCCACACAAAAATTAGTAGAGCAGATCTTTTGGAAAAACATCCAGTTTTGACTTTAAAATTCCCAGTGATGGCGAATCCACCACAACCCTTGGTAAATTGTTCCAGT
Organism: Gopherus flavomarginatus; assembly: GCF_025201925.1. Taxonomy (NCBI): domain Eukaryota; kingdom Metazoa; phylum Chordata; order Testudines; family Testudinidae; genus Gopherus; species Gopherus flavomarginatus. The sequence goes on from NC_066626.1 coordinate 83,002,254, forward strand.
GGTTGGTTATCTTCACTGTTAAAAGTTTATGCCAGTGGTTCTCAAACTTTTGTACTGGTGACTCCTTTCATATAGCAAGCCTCCAACTGTGACCCCCTTATACATTAAAAACAACTTTTTATGTATTTAATACCATTGTAAATGTTGGAAGCAAAACAGGGTTTGGGGTGGAGGCTGACAGCTCGTGACCCCCTCCATGTAATAACCTCACAACCCCCTGAGGAGTCCCGACCCCCCGTTTGAGAACCCCTGGTTTATGCCTTATTCCTATCTGAATTTGTCTAGCTTCACCTTCCAGCCATTGAATGATGGTACCTCTTTCTCTGCTAGACAGAAAATCCCATTATCCAATGTGTTCCCCATGTAGGTGCTTAAAGACAGTAATCAAGTCACCTCTTAACCATCCCTTTGTTAAACTAAATAGCTTGAGCAACTTAAATCAATCACTATAAAGCAGATTTTCTAATTCTTTAATTATTTTTATGGTCTTCCAACGCTCTCCAATTTAACAACATACTTCTTGACTTGTAGACACCAGAACTGGACACTGTATTCCAGCAGCAGTCACACCAGTGCCAGATACAGAGGAAAAATAACCTTTCTGCCCCCTGCTAGAGATTCCCCTGTTTATGCCTGTAAGATTCACATTAGCCCTTTTGGCCACAGCATCACACTGATAGTTCCTGTTTAGCAGATAATGCACATGCACGCACACACACACACCCCTTTTTCAGAGTCCCTCTTTCTCAGGAAAGAGCCCTCTCATCCTGTAAGTATGGCCGACAGTCTTTGTTCCTAGATGTATACATGTAGCCAGCTTTCCGAGCGAGCCAGATCACACTGTATCAGTGACCTGTTCTCTTCAATATTGACCACTCCCCCAGTTTTTGTGTCATCTGCAAACTTATCAGTGACGATTTTATATATTCTTTCAGGTCATTGATCTAAGTGTTATATAGCATAAGGCCAGCAACTGATTCTTGTGGAACCCCACTAGAAACACATCCATTTATTGATGATTCCCCATTTACAATTTCATTTTGAGACCTATCAGTTAGCCAGCTTTTAATCCATTTAATATGTGCTGTGTTAATTTTATTATCTTTCTAGTTTTATACTCAAAATATCATGTGTACCAAGTCAGATGCTTTACAGATGGCCATTACATTAACACTGTTACCTTTATCAGACAAACTTGTAATCTCATTAAAAAAAAATGAAGTTACTTTAACAGGGTCTCGTGTCTCATATCAGCCAATTAATTATCTTGTCTGGAATTGATATTAGACTGACAGGCTTATAATTACCCAGGTCATCTCATTTACCTTTCTAAATATTGGCACAACGTTAGCTTTCTGCAGGTCCTCTGGGACTTTCTATGTTCCAAAGCTTATTTTAAATCACCATTAATAGTCCAGCGAGTGCCTAAGCCAGCTTTTTAAAAACTCTGCAATGCAAGCTATCCAGACCTGCAGATTTAAAAATTGGGACTGCATCTTTGCCATACATCTTCTTGTGCTCCCCTTCCTCTCCCACCTGAGAGCATAAAGGGCAGAGAAGGCCGAAGCATTCATTGGCTTCTTCTTACTGATTGTGACAGTGAGATAGAACCCTTACCAGGTCCATTTACTTTGCACACTGTACAAATTAGCTAGTAGGCTAATGTGTTTTAGTTTTAGTTTGTGTAGGTAATAGTTGTTGTAATTTATTGCCTCTTCACAAAAAAAAATCTGATTTTTACATTGGTGGGGGGTAACCTCTGGTAACAGTGCTTATTTTGCTATGGCTGAGGCTAAATCCCTGGAATTTAAAATTTGTCCCTCTTGTGAAGCTGCTGTATTTATCATTGATAGACACATTAGGTTTTGCCTTGGCAAGGGAAAGATCCCTGGCAGTGTTCAATCTTCTGCTCCTTTTTCAAAAGAACACAGCAATCCAGGGAAGTGCATCTCTCTATTTTTGAGTGCTCCATTGAGGGCCTCTTCAGAGCCTGAGGCCAAAAATCCTGTCAAGCCTGCTCAGTCACTCTTGATTAGTGCTCTGGTGAGCCATAATTTTATGTAAAGCTCCCAGGCTTATTCATCAAAGAGAGCAAGCCTCTCAGCTACAGAGTAGCGCAGAGGAATCAAGAACTCACCAGAAAGGAGTTGCAAGGCACATCGCTCCCAGGATGAATATAGCACCCTCCCTGGTGCCTAGTAAGATGAGACAAAAGACACAGAATGTCACATGATCAGTTCATGCCTCTCAGCTGAAAAACAGTTGAGGGCCCTATGATGCCTCTGCACCAGCTGCTCACTGAGTACACACACTACTGAAATTGTGGTTTGCACTTCCCCAGTACAGGCTCATTGGTACCAGCGTCAGTACACTTGATGCTAGAAACCTCAGTGCTCATAACGCCAACATCAACCTCCATGTTGCAGATGTTCCAGCACTGACTTTCTTGGTACCACACATATTCTTGGTACCGAGTGATCTTACAGTGACCACACAACCAGAATCATCCCTGCTATGCTTATCTGCCACTAGAGCTCCTTCTTCCTTTGTGCCTCTTACTAATACCACCATGATAGTGATGAGGTCTACTGAAACTGTGACTGAGTTTAGGAGGGCCATGGGACACCTGACAGGGCAGTTTCACCATTTGTGGAACAATATTAATTGTCTTCCTCCCCTTCACAGCATAGCATAGCAGGAGGATTTCCCCTGCCTATGAACTTCCTCCTTCCTCTTACGAGCTGTATTAGTGTGATAGGAATTCCAGGCCCTCCTTTTAAAAGCACAGATCATCCTTGAGGGGAATGTTCTTCTTTGATTCCATTCGCATGTCCTCCAGCTCTATACCATTACAGCAGCCAGTCCTGGCCATTTTGGGCTTCCTGGGATATGCAGTCATCTAGGAAACCTTATTCTGTTGCCCGCTACACCCAGAGTTATATCTTCCTCCTTTCAAAACACCGTAGATCTACTCAAGAGAGTCAGTTGGCACAATCCTACATTTGCATCAAGAAGAACATCACATTGTAAAAGGATAGCAACAGGAGACAGATCAGTTGTTCCCAACAGCAATTTCATCCTCACTTGATGAGGCAGTCGTTCCTGCTACTCTTAGCCAGTCAGACGATTTTGAGACCTAGGGCATGTGGTAGACACTTCAGAGACTCTGGTGAAAGTTGTGCAATAAATGGACACAAATTACTGGACATTCTGCACCCTTCTATGCCTGGTAGGCTTACCATGTCTACTAATGAAGAGTTGGTGGAACTAGCTAAGGACCAGTGACAGACCTCATCATCAATGGCAAACACTTCCAAGAAAGCCAACAAATATAACTGAGTTCCTGCTAGGGGATTTGAGTATTTTAACACTCGTCCAGTCCTTAATCACTAGGGGTTAGTACTAGTGGTTAGTACACAGTAGTACCCAAAAAATCCAAGCAACAAGGGGCCCCAGATGACACCAAGGGAGAAAGACCCTAAGAAACTTGATTTATTCAACAGGAAGGTCAACTCTCCTTCTCAGCTCCAGATGTATGTTTCAGATTATCAATCACGGCTGTCAGAATAAGACTGCGTGTCACAATTCATAGAGAGGCTCAAAGAGAAGTGTCCCTAGTATTTGAAGAGTAGTTAGAGGCTTGAACATCTTTGCAGTCTGCTCTAGGCATCTCTATTATGGAGGCAAGTTGATTGGGAAGTTCCCATCTTCTGCGCGATGCATAGGACTTCATGTCTCTAGTCTTCTGGAATACCCAGAGAGGTCCAAGCTACCAATGAGGCTCTCCCATTCTAAGATTGTGAGCTGTTTAATGTGTTGATTGATGAAGCACTTCATTCATTAGAGGACTCTGGAGCTGTCCTCTGCACTCTGAACATTTATACACCATCCCCAAGGAGGAAGTAAGCAGACCTCCAAAGCTCCACCAGACAGGGCTCTCACTATTACAATCCTCAGAAAATGTTTGAACTACTGAGAGAGAATCTAGAATGCAAAATTGGCAAAGAAAAATCCACAGTGTCGCTGACACAAAGGATACAGTTCATAGGAGCCGTGTGTGATTAAAAGTCACCAAGAGTTTATAGATTTCAGACCATGGTACATCTCATCAGTCATGTACCAGCTCATCCAGAGATGTCTGTAAGAGAATGCCTCAGATGTCTGGTCACATGGCCTTCAGCACTTAGGTCACACAGCATGCCAGACTTCACCTACACTCCATGTGAGGATGGCACCACATGGACATGAAGGTGAGAGTCCTGCAAATAGTCCTCTCCATAGTAGATTACTGGAAGGACCCTCTTCCATTGTGCAATGCAGTTCTGTTTTCTTCTACCTAAATGCTGATGGATGCTTCCATGCTTGTATGAGGAACTCATCTAGACTAATCAAGGCCTCTCTGGTTCTCCCAGGAAGCTCCTCTCCATATAAATGTCCTGGAGCTCAGAGACATAGGTTTAGCAAACACAGCATTTCTACCCGTATTATAGGGATCCAAGTGGTGATAGACATCACAATGGCTGTGTATTATGTCAGTAGGCAGGGAGGAGCAGGGTGATCGCCTCTATGCCAAGAAGCCATTCGTCTCTGAGATTTGTGCATTAGTCATCAAATCACACCAGCAGTGCTCCATCTTCCAGGTTTTCAAACTGTCCTAGCAGATCAGATCAGCTTCTCAGACAAAATTTACAGACAACCACACACAGTCAAAGAATCAATTCTGTAGAATATCTTTCAGAGCTGGGATGCCCAAAAATAGGCTTATGTGCCTCTCACAGAGTCATAGGCCCAATGCTCTGGGACTACTCTGTATGAAGCCAGCCACGGGGTAGCGTGACTCCTCTCAGGGTACACTTTCCAGGACAAAAAGCCTCCTCAGCTAAGGCTTTCCTGGGTCTGACCTCGGCACATCCAGCACCCTTATTCTCACCATACACTTCACACAGCGGGTCCACCTGGATGGGACCTCAGGGAAGCCAGAGGGCCCCGCACCCGAACTCCACAGTCAGCCTAGACTCTCAGCCAGCGAGTAAAACAGAAGATTTATTAGTCGACAGATACACATTATAGAACAAATCTTATTAGCATAGAAATCAGTGACTTTCAGCAAAGTCCATCTTGAGGTAACCCTGGGCCAGACACCCTGAACTCCCCCCCTCCTCAAGTCTCCAACCACAGACTGTCTGGGACCCAGCTGCCTGGCCTCCAACATGCCCATTGCCCCTCCTCCCGGTCTTTATCCTGCTTCCCAGGCAAAGCGTCACCTGGTCGCATCCCTCTCCTGGTTCTCAGGTTACGAAGGACACCATCCATTGCTTACTTGCAAGCAGCTGGACAGCCTCACCTACCCCCAAAGGCCTCAGCAAATGTCTCGCATCCATATTCCCACCACCTAGGCATTGGTGCAGTACATAGGAAACTGAGGTACACACAGTATTCATACAAGACAGTAAGGCTCACATACAACATAACCCCAATTCGTCACAGTGCCACAGACCAGAATAAGAAATGTCCTGCATTCTGCTCCAGAGTGGGTTCTAGGCTCCCCGACAGACATCTTCCTTATTTTGTGGACATATTGGGGCTCATGTACACCTACTCACCAATCCCATTAATATTAAGAGTCCTGAGGAAACACAGACAAGATTCAGCATTAATGAGCTGGGTGCCCCCACATGGCCCAGATGATTCTAATACTCTGATTTGGTGAACCTGTCAACATAGTCTACAATGTCAGTATCTGTTCTGCCCAAGGTAGTTTTGCAAAACAGAGGTCAGATCTTACACCCAGATCCTGCATTGTTACATCTGATAGCTTGGATGCTGGCTGGTTAACAATCATCAAAAGAAGCTGTTCAGATGAAGTCCAGAACATCTTGATACATAGCAGAAAAACCTCTGCTAGAGTGACTTTTACAGGAACATAGAAGAGGAAAATTCAGGCCCTGTGGCTGCGCCATCTTATATGATGCGCCATAAAGATGATGTTTAAGCATCACCTCAAGTTCCTGCCTAAGGTTGTTTCCAATATTTAAATCAGTATATTTGCCTTCCCGTTTTCTTCACTCAAACCAGGGGGAAGCCAAACTGCAGACCCTTTGCTATGTCAAGGGTTCTTTTCACCCAGAGATTTTCTGAATGGGTATCTAACTATATTAGATCATGTGAAAGGTAGCTAAACTAGAGCCATCCATGCATATTAGAACCCCTTCCACTGGGGCACAGGCACCTTCTCTAAGTATCCCTATTTCAGAAATGTGCAGGGCAGCTACATGGGGATTACCCAGCACTATTCCCTAGTTCAAACCTAGCAATCATATGCTCACTTAGTAGAACTGTCTCGCAATCTTTGTTTAAATGGGACTCCTAGAATCAACTTCCTGACTCTGAGGTAACTGCTGGCTAGTCCTCCGAAGTGGAATCCATCTGAACAGTTACTCGAAGACTATGGAGTGGTTACTTACAATAAATGTGGTTCTTCGAGTTGTTCTGTCCTCATGGATTCCATGACTTGCCCTCCTTCTCTGTTACTATGGCATCCTATATTGTATGGATTTTTTATTGGCAAAGGAACTGAGGGACCATTTGGCCACTCTGCCCTTATCCCTCGGGCATGAGGTCCTCTGGGGCCCAAGCATGACACCAATGGATGTTGCTGTCCAAAAGACTCTGATTTTGAGTTCACGGGGTGCATGTCCATCCAGAAAGAACACAAGTGGAATCCATGTAGACAGCTCATCTCAAAGAACCACAGTTACTGTAATGTAAGTAATCATTCTGTGGTTTGTTAGAGAAGGGTAAAGTATTGTTACTTTTCCTGTTTTTGGTTAAGGTTCCTGCCTGTGCAACCTTTGTTTGGCCTCATTTCCTATACTTTTGAGTTCCTGACTTTGGAAACTTTAATGTTTTAAACATTATTTTTGTATGTAATTTATAAAAAATCATTAGACCTACCAAGCTGTGCCCATTTCTAAATTAAGTCATTGCATAATCATAGAGCTGTAACCCATCTTTAGTCCTCATCCCTTGCCCTCACAATTTGTCACTTTTGATATTCCATGTTAAGTAGCTATTGCCAGCACTTCAGGGCAGTGACTGTATCTTTCTGCAAAGTGCCTCATACACCTAACTACTGTGTTTTCAATCTGCCTACCCATCCTTTCATTTTTTGTCCAGGTGGGAGAGATAATAAAGATCATGAAAGCCTACATCAACATGATTGTGAAGAAACGCTGCAGTGTCAAATCAGCTGCCAGTACGGACAGTCACACTAGCATCTGGACTAGGTGATGAGAAGGAACCCTTATTCTATTAGCCAGAGGCACTTGGCATGTGGTGGGAGTTTACAACTTGCCAGCAGGATGTGTAGCAAAGATTTCTGTTTTTTGTTTTTTTTTAAGAACTTCACTGAACTGATTCCTACATAGAAACAAACTGAAATCACACATCACTACTTACAGTACCAAGGGATTTGCACCTCATCCTAAAGATGTTAGTTAACATCAAAAACTGTTATAGTAAACATAAACAGCCGAGACTTGTATTCATCTTGGTTGTTTGAGGGACACTATCTTAAAGAAACAAAGCCACAAGCTTCCTCTTATCTGTCGTCTTCTGCCTTTTTCACACTTGTCTGTCACACTATCAGAAAAATACACAAGGAACAGTTCTGTGCTAGAGGAAGCAGAATTGAATAGCTTCAGTTTGTTGAAGAGCAACTGACATCTGGGAATTGAGCTAACAAAATATTTGTTTTAAGTTATTTTTCAGCCAAACTTAAAGTTGCATTCCTTTTTCCCAGACTTCATAGTGTTTAATTCTGACTGCCTGGATATCACAGGCCATTACATTTTACCTAGTTAACCTTGTGCTGCATTAAATAACTTAGGTTAGACTAAAGTATTTTGGTCCTCAGGAGCCTAAAAAGTTGGTTGCCACAGACAGAGAACAGGAATGTGTTTGCAGGATTCTCTCTCAAGGACAGGGGTGGGCTGTCTGAAATGGATCCTACTCAGGTTCAGCTCAAACTACATTCTAAACAGCCTTGTTTGAAAAGTGAAGGGTTGTCTATTCCTGGGGCACGAATGCCATTTAGTTGCATTTACAAGGAAACAGCTGTTTCAGCCGCCACCCCCAATTTTAGTTCAAACTCATCACTTTAAATGTAGTGACTTGGGTCCTGCCATACAATTTATTTAAATTTAGGTTTTTAGGATGTCCTGGATGGAGGGACAGTCACCTTAGAAAAAGTGGTGGCTCTTTCTAAGCACACGGTGTGCAGATGAACTACCCTTTCTTCCATTCTAGTCCAACAGGAAAGTCCGCCACTTTCTCCTGCAACATTCCAACAGGAACTTCACATGCCACTCAGTTCTAACTGGCTCCTTTACCAGTAAAGGTCCTTTCTTCCACTCCATGAGGCTTTAACAAAACCCAAAGAGAACAATTTGCTGTCACAGAAAACACGACTAGTATAGTTGGCATATTTCCCTTCCCCCTATTCCCCAACCATTCTGCAACAGACACACACCAGACCTGTCACTAGGCTAAGCACGTACAGCGTTCACATTGCATTTTTTTAAACTCTAATTTTGCCTTAAAAAATCTTATTGGTGAGTCTTACAAGAGCCCTTGTTTTATCACTTCCATAATGAAACGGATGACCAGGTGGCACCTTCAAATGGTCAGGAAAGGCGAGGAGCTAGGCAAAATAACACTGGCCACATTGCATATTTGGTCAAATACACTGAATGGAGCCTTTTAATATATTTAACCATAGCTCTAATTTCCCCTGCCCTACTGCCTTAGTCTAGCTCTTGGGTAGCTGCAGGCAGCTTGAACCCAGTTGGGAATGTTAACAACTCTCACTTCTTGTTCTGATGTGCTCATTTGTATTACAGATTTCCTTCTGCTCTCTTTTTTTAATTTGTAACTGGCTTTACAAAATGAAGGTTTAATAAATTATTGGCTTGCATGGCCTGTTTTCCTTCACAGATGTGCACAAACTGTTGTGTGTGCATGTGTACCTGTTTGTGCAGAGATCTGTCACCCAGTGCTGATATGCAGACATAGCGGAGCATGAGGGGGAAACCAACTGCTTAGCAACAATGTGAGTAGCAGATTTTGCTTTAGTGACAAGTTGAGAGGCCCAGGATGGGGTAGAAAATGTTTCAAGCCCTCTTGGTGTTCGTGCTGCACATGGTGCTCTCTTGGATGGAGATTGTCTTTTGTTAGTGGGGGGAGAGTCCAGGCCCACCCTGAGACATTTCTTGAAACTGGGGTTCTGTATCACCATTCCTAAGCAAATGACTAAAGGAAGAAAGGGGGGAGAAATTCAGAGAGGTGGATGTACTTCCCAGCAGCCCTCAGACTCATGGTATATACGGGCTCTGTCCATTCAGCCGGGTCCCCCAGCGTTTAGTATGCAGCATTACCAACTTACGTTTTGGGTATTCTTTTGGTGAGTGCTGGGATTTCAGATGGTTAGGCTTAAGGGTCAGGGGTTAGGGTTTGGTTTAGGGTTCGGATTTAGGGAGAGGGTTGTCGGATGAGGGATTAGGATGAGGGATCAGAGTGAGGTTTAGGGTTGGGTTAGGGTCAGGGGTGAGGGGTTAGGGTTGTGATTGTAAGAGTTGGGGCTAGAATTGGTTTAGGGTTAGGGGCTTGGTAAGGGTTAAGGGTAGGATGGGGTTAGGGTTTAGGGGGTAGGTTTTGGGTTTAGGGCTAGGGTAGGATAAGGGTGTGTGGGCTGGTTAGGGGTTAGTTTTTAGGGGTTGGTTGGGTTCAGGGTTAGGGGAGAGGGTGAGGGGTTATGGTGGGTCAGCATTCTGGTTAGGATAGGATCAGAGTGAGGGTTCGGGTAGGTTCAGGTTTGCTTCGGTTCGGGGTAGGTTTAGGGATAGGGTTAGGGTTAGGTTAGGGTCAGGGTCAGTTTAGGGTGTGGGTTGGTTTAGGGTTAAGGGTCAGGGTCTAGGGGTTAGGGTGAGGGTCAGGGTTTAGGGGTTAGGGTTAGGGGGTGAGGGTTAGGGGTTAGGGTCAGGGGGTTAGGGTTAGGGGTTGGGGTTAGGGTTTAGGGTCAGGGTCGGATTTAGGTTTAGGGTTAGGGTCAGGGTTTAGGGTGAGGGGTTAGGGGTCAGGGTCAGAGTGAGGGGTTAGGGTCGGGTTAGGGCTAGGGTCAGGGGTAGAGTGAGCGTTTAGGGTTTAGGTTAGGGTTTAGGATTAGGGTCAGGGTTTTAGGGTTAGGGTCAGGGTTTAGGGTCAGGGTCAGGGTTTTAGGATTAGGGTCAGGGTCAGGTTTAGGGTTTAGGGATTAGGGTTAAGGGGTCAGGTTTAGGGGTTGGGGTCAGGGGTTAGGGGGTTAGGTTCGGGGTTAGGGTTGGGGTTGGGTCGGTTAGGGGTCAGGTTAGGGTCAGGGGGTTAGGGTTAGGTAGGGTTAGGTTTGGGTTCGGGGTCAGGGGTCAAGGGTTAGGGTTAAGGGGTTGGGTTGGGGTTAGGGTTTAAGGGTTTAAGGGTTAGTGTCGGGTTGGGTTAGGGTGAGGGTTAGGGTTTTAGGGTTAGGGTTGGGGTTAGGGGTAGGGTGAGGGTTAGGGGTTAGGGTTGGGGTTAGGGGTAAGGTCAGGGTTAAGGGTTGGGGTTAGGGTTAGGGTGTTAGTATTAGGGTTAGGGTTAGGGGGTCAGGGTTAGAGGGTTAGGGGTGGGGTTAAGGGTTAGGGGTTAGGGTCAGGGGTAGGGTTAGGGGCTAGGGTTTAGGGTGGGGGTGGGGGTTAGGGGTTGGGTTTAGGGTTAGGTGTTAGGGGTAGGGTTTTAGGGTTGGGGGTTAGGGGTTGGGGTTAGGGTTTAGGGTTAGGGGTTAGGGTTAGGGTTTAGCGTTTAGGATTAGGGTGAAGGTTGGGGTTGGGGATAGGGTTAGGTTAGGGTTGGGGTGAGGGTTAGGGTTGGGGTG